>NC_069499.1:49484384-49781884 GCF_027579735.1 Bombina bombina | reverse complement strand
CGAGTGTTTGTGTCTCCGAGTGTGTGTGTGTGTCCCCGTGTGTGTGTGTGTGTCCCCGTGTGTGTGTGTCCCCGTGTCTGTGTGTGTGTCCCCCCGTGTCTGTGTGTCCCCGTGCGTGTGTCCCCGTGCGTGTGTCCGTGCGTGTGTCCGTGCGTGTGTCCGTGCGTGTGTGTCCGTGTGTCCGTCCGTTCATTATTTTATTTTTTTACGTCTGTAGCAAAATTTTACTAGTTTGCAACTACAGAACCTCTATGGCTCTGCAGATTAGCATTACTGTGAACTTACATTAACTTCCCGTAGGTACTGCAAGGCATAGAGAACTCCAAGTTTACACAGAGCAAGGAACACAGGCACCTGAGCATCCGGGCTGGCTTCCGCTGCCATATCATAGAAACGTTTGGCCAGGTGTATATCCTGCAAAGGAAGAGGACATACAATTAAATTAATAAAGTGTACCCCAACATCAGTGCTGACTGCACCCCAAAACAACAGGATTTTCTAAGCTGCAGTAAAATCATTCCATGAATAAGTAAACATATTTGTTAATAACTTTCCAATTTCTTTCTATTATCAATTTTGTTTCATTCTCTTGGTCTCCTTTATTGAAGGAGCAGCAATGCACTTTTTGGAACTAGCTGATCACACCAGTAAACCAATGGCAGGTAGCATAAATGTGCAGCCACCAATCAGCAGTCGGCTCCCAAGCTTACCTAGGTATGTTTTTAACAAAGGATACCAAGAGAACAAAACAATGTAGATAAGAGGTAAATTGGAAAGTTGTTTGAATATGTATGGTCTATTTGAATCATGGGGAAAAAGGAGCGTTTTTATTATATACACATCACCAATAATGCTTCTAGCAAATGTAATTACTGCACCACTGAGAGGTTTCATTGTGCCAGAGAGAGTATGCAGGTATCACAAACTAAATCTTTCTTCCGGCAAATGTTGTGTCACAGTTCAAGAAGATCAGAATTACTCCAGACCATTGATAATGACAGTAAGAAGCCCATTTGAAGATGACCAAAGCTCCCAAAGCTGCACTTACCTGGTCTCCTTTCCAGGCTTTTCTAATCCGGTCTGCTTTTTCAAAAGCGCTTTGCGGGCGCGCTGTCTAATCACAGCACGCCTGATCGCGCTACTGAACTTAATGTAGCTCGCTCCCACTCTGATAATGGGCATAAATTAGAAATTTGTTTAAAACTGCATGCTCTATCTGAATTATGAAATAAAAAGTTTGAGTTTCATGTCCCTTTAAGTCCCAGGAAACTTTTTTCAACGTATGCAATTAGAGCAATAAAGAGCCCTCTGGCATCTTCTGCATTCAAAAAGCACCACGGCTCTCAAAGTGAATCTGTTGCTTTCTCTAAGGACCGTCTTTGAGGTCAATGAAGGTTTGTCTTCGAAGGTTGACCGCTCTGATTGCCATAAACTGCACAAAAAAACATTTTCTTTCCACATTATTAGAACTTTACAGGTATATGAAACACAAAAAAATTATTTTGTGATTCAGATAGAGCATAACACTTTAAAAAAAGTTTCCCAATTTACTTACCATTATGAAAATTGTCTTTGTTCCTATGGTATTCTTTGTTGAAGAGATACCTAGGGTAGGTGTGGGAGGACTACACAGCAGGAAATAGTGCAGCAATTTAGTGCTCTTGCAAAACTGCTGCCATATAGTTTTCCAGACACGTGCACTCTCAAAAGCTTATGTCCCTGCTTTACAACAAGATATACCAAGAGAACAACGAAAATTAGAAAGTTGTTTAAAATTGCGTCATCTATCTGAATCGTGAAAGAAACATTTTGGGTTTCATGTCCATTTAAATACACTTTTTTTTTTTAACGGACAAACAAGAGTTTCTCTTACGTTGAGTATAATGTAAATTATCTTCACATGCGGTTTACTACGGATTGTGTACTAACCTGCTTTATTCCCAGGCCCTTCTCATGCATGTATCCCAGGTTAAACATGGCCTGAGCACTATGCTGCTGTTCAGAAGCCAGTCGGTAGTGGATAAATGCCGTCTCATAGTCGACATCTGTCCCATAGCCATAGAAATGATAATCACCAAGTTTAATCCTGGCCACTGTGTAGCCTTTTTATAGAGAAAGACAAGGCAGTGTGTTAAGTCTAGAAATAATAACAAATATAAGTAGAAAAAAACTAGTAACGCCAAATAAAGATGGTGCCACAACCAGTGATACAAACAGTAAAGACACAAAGAAGGAAAAAAACTAATAGAATGTCCCTCATTAAACAAAACATTCAGGTATTTCCTAAAAGCAGTACAAGACTGCAAAAAAATGTACAACTTCACGCACTCAAATTCCCTAATAGAGCTAATTGAACAACTTGTGGCAAGGACACAATAAAAAAATAACTTAATGTGGCTACTTAAAAATAAACGGTAGTGAATTAAAAACACAAGGTATGGTTACTAAAGCTTGAAAGAGAGTGTTGTATGAACAATGTGCTGGGAAAAGCACAGGCAATAATTCGCTCCTGTCGCAAAATACCAAAGCAGGATAGATGGGATGATACTGATCCCACGTTGTTAAATAACCTATGATGTGGGTATTAATCCATGACTATTAATCAAAATACCCCTGAATTTACTAGGCAATTGATATTAGTTTATGAAATCAATATTTGATGTGTATAGATATGCAAGTATATTCAAGTGAGCATATATATGTACCGGTATATATTTCAGTCTGCTCTTGTAATACGTCTCAATTAGAACTTCTGCAAAATATATCTGTATATGTAATATGTGTATATCACAAATTGTGAGACTGCTGTAATACGTTTAGGTCCAAATACCGGGTATATAAGTCTTGCCTTTTCTAGTAATTGCAGTCTAAACATGTAATAACTGCAAATCACTAGCCAGGTTTATTGATGTAGTAGGTCTAAATCCTAGCATCAACCTAATAGCAACTATATTTTTTATTATTTAATTGCACAATGACTTAGTTTTATATATGCCAGCAAATTTCAGTGACCTGATTTGCTGCTATAATACATTGTGATAGAAACGTCCACCAAATATAAATATGTATACCTCTAAATAAATATGCAGACTGCTGCAGTAAGATTATATCTGAATATTAAATATATTAATCTTGTCCCCTTCAGTGCTTTACCGTTCCAAAACTACTAGTTTTCACTGCATATTTTAAGGGGAAATATATAGCCCACCTATTATAAAATAACATAGTATAAAAAGGTTCAAAAAAGTACTATTTGACCATCTCACTTGCATATACGGTTTATAGTTCATTACCTATACAGAGGTAGAACCACCACATCTCATACAGCTTTGCTAATATTTAGCGTTATCAACGACGATTGCCTGTATTAAAATGATATGTGCACAATAATGAGGAGGTTAGTATTAGTTCCTCCAATATAGAAAGTTATAATAGCGATCTTGTTTCTATGTACTTCAGCTCTGTTCGAGCATAACTAGATACGCTACATAGTTTTAATTTCTAAATTTTAAAGTTAATTTCCTTGCAACATTTAAAAAAAAAAAAAAAAAAAAAAGTGTTAGAGCCCATTTACACCCCCAACCCCCTCTGACGTATCGCCAAACAATATGGCTTTCTAAAGCACTGAAGGGGACAAGATTAATATATTTAATATTCAGATCTAATCTTACTGCAGCAGTCTGCCTATTTATTTAGAGGTATACATATGTGTATATTTGGTGGACATTTCTATCACAACATATTGTCACTTTGAAATTTGCTGGCATATATAAAACTAAGTCATTGTGCAATTGAATAAAAAAAAAAAAAATGTTATTAGGCTGATGCTAGCATATAGACCTACTACATCAATAAACCTGGCTAATGATTCACCTAATCAGTTACATCATTTGCAGTTATTACATGTTTAGACTGCAATTACTAGAAAAGGGAAGACTTATATACCGGGTATTTGGACCTAAATGTATTACAGCAGTCCCAAGATTTGTGATATACACATATACAGATATATTTGGACCCAAACGTATTACAGCAGTCCCACAATTTGTGATATACAGATATATTTTGCAGAAGTTCTAATTGAGACGTATTACAAGAGCAGACTGAAATATATACCGGTACATATATATGCTCACTTGAATATACTTGCATATCTATACACATCAAATATTGGTTTCATAAACTAATATCAATTGCCTAGTAAATTCAGGGGTATTTTGATTAATAGTCATGGATTAATACCCACATCATAGGTTATTTAACAACGTGGGATCAGTATCATCCCATCTATCCTGCTTTGGTATTTTGCGACAGGAGTGAATTATTGCCTGTGCTTTTCCCAGCACATTGTTCATACAACACTCTCTTTCAAGCTTTAGTAACCATACCTTGTGTTTTTAATTCACTACCGTTTATTTTAGAGTAGCCTAATTAAGTTATTTTGTATTGTGTCCTTGTCCCTTCTTAATCTTGCCACAAGTTGCTCTTCAATGTTCAATTACCTCTATTAGGGAATTTGAGTGCTTGAAGATGTACATTTTATTGCAGTCTTGTACTGCTTTTGGGAAATTGTTCACAGTACACAGCACCGATACCTATAATATATTATAATCCATAAAGTGTAGACTATTATTCTACTCTAAAATTGGAATTCATACAGAAATATTAGGTTCCCTGTAACTGTAGTGCCATTGGTTTCTTTGTATTAAGACAATAAGATATTAACTGGAACGTTGAACTATACAAGGCCACGCAAACCCATACTGCATATTTATCCATGAAAAAGGGCACTTACCTTGGGAAGCTGCCCGGTTCCAATGGAGCAACGCCCTGGGAAAGGTCTCGTTCTCACCAACTATGCTGGCTTCTCCTACAGGAAGACAGTTAGCACAGGGTCATTCTGATCAAATCTATTAAAGTGACAGTAAACATTACAGTAACTGGGTTAATATTCAACTTGCTGCTGTTTACCCTCCTGTGTCTGTAGCTCTCTTCAGAGCCGTTGTCTTATTTTCATTTTTTACAGGTGCTGGAAGTTGAAGCTCCACCTCTTCATACTGGATGCCACCAATATTAATCGCACCCTGTGACATAAGTGGTGCACATTCACTGGTAGTGCCATTGAAGGCCTTTTGACAGCTGTACTGTGCACTTCAATTTAATGTGGAAAATACAGAGCTTGAGCTTTACCGTAATACTGTTTACAGTTACATACTATACATTAAAAAAAAGCCCTTAGGAATAATATAGAGCAATACAGCCCTCCGAAAATGAAAAACACAATTTATGCTTACCTGATAAATTTATTTCTCTTGTGGTGTATCCAGTCCACGGATCATCCATTACTTGTGGGATATTCTCATTCCCAACAGGAAGTTGCAAGAGGACACCCACAGCAGAGCTGTAATATAGCTCCTCCCCTAACTGTCATAGCCAGTCATTCGACCGAAAACAAGCCGAGAAAGGAGGAACCATAGGGTGCAGTGGTTACTGTAGTTTAAATTTAAAAATTACCTGCCTTAAAATGACAGGGCGGGCCGTGGACTGGATACACCACAAGAGAAATAAATTTATCAGGTAAGCATAATTGTGTTTTCTCTTGTAAGGAGTATCCAGTCCACGGATCATCCATTACTTGTGGGATACCAATACCAAAGCTAAAGTACACGGATGAAGGGAGGGACAAAGCAGGAACTTAAATGGAAGGAACCACTGCACGTAAAACCTCTCTCCCAAATATAGCCTCCGAAGAAGCAAAAGTATCAAATTTGTAAAATTTTGAAAAAATATGAAGCGAAGACCAAGTCGTCGCCTTGCAAATCTGATCAAAAGAAGTCTCATTTTTAAATGCCCAAGTGGAAGCCACAGCTCTAGTGGAATGAGCTGTAATCCTTTCAGGAGGTTGCTGTCCAGCAGTCTCATAGGATTAAGCTTCTTAGTCAAAAAGAAAGAGAGGTTGCCGAAGCCTTTTGACCTCTCCTCTGTCCAGAGTAGACAACAAACAAAGCAGATGTTTGACGAAAATCTTTAGTAGCTTGTAAGTAAAACTTTAAAGCACGGACCACGTCCAAATTCTGTAACACAAGGATGGAACAACAATCTCTTGATTGATATTCTTGTTAGATACCACCTTAGGTAAGAACCCAGGTTTGGTATGCAGGACTACCTTATCCGTATGAAAAATCAGATAAGGTAAATCACATTGTAAGGCAGATAGCTCAGAGACTCTACGAGCCGAGGAAATAGCTACCAAAAAAAGAACTTTCCAAGATAAAAGCTTGATATCTATGGAATGAAGAGGTTCAAACAGAACTCCTTGAAGAACCTTAAGAACCAAGTTTAAGCTCCATGGTGGAGCAACAGGTTTAAACACAGGCTTGATTCTAACTAAAGCCTGACAAAATGCCTGAACGTCTGGAACATCTGCCAGACGCTTAACTAGCTGACAATCCTTTTTCCAAACCTTCTTGGAGAAAAGATAATATCCTAGCAATCCTGACCTTACTCCATGAGTAACCCTTGGATTCACACCAATAAAGATATCTACGCCATACCTTATGGTAAATTTTCCTGGTGACAGGCTTTCGTGCCTGTCTTAAGGTATCAATAACTGACTCGGAGAAGCCACGCTTTGATAAAATCAAGCGTTCAATCTCCAGGCAGTCAGCCTCAGAGAAATTAGATTTGGATGGTTGAAAGGACCCTGAAGTAGAAGGTCCTGTTTCAGAGGCAGAGACCATGGTGGAAAGGATGACATGTCCACTAGATCTGCATACCAGGTCCTGCGTGGCCACGCAGGTGCTATCAGAATCACTGATGCTCTCTCCTGCTTGATCTTGGCAATCAGTCGAGGGAGCAGAGGAAACGGTGGAAACACATAAGCCAGGTTGAAAGACCAGGGCGCTGCTAGAGCATCTATCAGTGTCGCCTTGGGATCCCTGGACCTGGATCCGTAACACGGAAGCTTAGCGTTCTGGCGAGACGCCATGAGATCCAGTTCTGGTTTGCCCCAACGATGAATCAGTTGTGCAAATGCCTCCGGATGGAGTTCCCACTCTCCCGGATGAAAATTCTGACGACTTAGAAAATCCGCCTCCCAGTGCTCTACACCTGGCATATGGATAGCTGATAGGTGGCAAGAGTGAATCTCTGGCCAGCGAATTATTTTTGAAACTTCTAACATCTCTAGGGAACTTCTCGTTCCCCCTTGATGGTTGATGTAAGCTACAGTCGTGATGTTGTCCGACTGAAATCTGATGTACCTCAGAGTTGCTAACTGAGGCCAAGCCTGAAGAGCCTTGAATATCGGTCTGAGATGTAAGCGTGCAAACGGCACTATGTCCATTGCCGCTACCATTAAGCCGATTACTTCCATACACTGAACCACCGAAGGGCGCGGAATGGAATGAAGAACCCGGCAGGAATTTAAAAGCTTTGATAACCTGGACTCCGTCAGGTGAATTTTCATTTCTACAGAATCTATCAGAGTCCCTAGAAAGGAAACTCTTGTGAGTGGGGATAGAGAACTCTTTTCCTCGTTCACTTTCCACCCATGCGACCACAGAAATGCCAGTACTACGTCCGTATGAGACTTGGCAATTTGGAAGTTTGACGCCTGTATCAGGATGTCGTCTAAATAAGGGGCTACTGCTATGCCCCGCAGCCTTAGGACCGCCATAAGTGACCCTAGAACCTTTGTAAAGATTCTTGGGGCTGTAGCTAATCCCAAGGGAAGAGCTACAACTGGTAATGCCTGTCTTAAAAGGCAAACTTGAGAAACCGATGATGATCTTTGTGTATCGGAATGTGAAGATAAGCATCCTTTAGATCCACTGTAGTCATATATTGACCCTCCTGGATCAGTGGTAGGATGGTACGAATAGTTTCCATCTTGAACGACGGAACTTTGAGGAATTTGTTTAAGCTCTTTAGATCCAAAATTGGTCTCAAGGTTCCCTCTTTTTTGGAAACCACAAACAGATTTGAGTAAAAACCCTGTCCCTGTTCCTCCTTTGGAACTGGATGGAACACTCCCATAACTAGGAGGACTCGTACACAGTGTAAGAATGCCTCTCTCTTTATCTGGTGTGCAGATAATTGTGAAAGGTGAAATCTCCCTTTTGGGGGGGAAGCTTTGAAGTCCAGAAGATAACCCTGGGATATAATTTCCAACGCCCAGGGATCCTGAACATCTCTTGCTCACGCCTGGGCAAAGAGTGAAAGTCGGCCCCCAACTAGATCCGTTCCCGGATAGGGCGCCGTTCCTTCATGCTGTCTTAGAGGCAGCAGCAGGCTTTTTTTACCTGCTTACCTTTTTTCCATGTCAGGTTTGGTCTCCAGACCGTCTTGGATTGAGCAAAAGTTCCCTCTTGTTTATTATTAGAGGAAGTTGATGCCGCACCTGCCTTGAAGTTTTGAAAGGCACGAAAATTAGACTGTTTGGCCCTAGATTTGGACCTGTCCTGAGGAAGGGCATGACCTTTTCCTCCAGTGATATCAGCAATAATCTCCTTCAACCAGGCCTAAATAGGGTCTGCCCCTTGAAGGGAATGTTAAGTAGCTTAGATTTTGAAGTCACGTCAGCTGACCATGATCTAAGCCATAGCGCTCTGCGCGCCTGTATAGCAAAACCAGAATTCTTAGCCGTTAGTTTAGTCAAATGAACAATGGCATCAGAATAAAAGAATTGGCTAGCTTAAGTGCTCTAAGTTTGCCAAGTATGTCATCCAATGGAGTCGCTACCTGTAAAGCCTCTTCCAGAGACTCAAACCAGTACGCCGCAGCAGCAGTGACAGGGGCAATGCATGCAAGGGGCTGTAGGATAAAACCCTGTTGAATAAATATTTTCTTAAGGTAACCTCTAATTTTTTATCCATTGGATCTAAAAAAAAAAAAAAAAAAAAAAAGCACAACTGTCCTCGACAGGGATAGTAGTACGCTTTACTAGAGTAGAAACTGCTCCCTCCACCTTAGGGACTGTCTGCCATAAGTCCCATGTGGTCTATTGGAAACATTTTTCTAAAAATAGGAGGGGAAGAGAACGGCACACCTGGTCTATCCCATTCCTTAATAATTTCTGTAAACCTTTTAGGTATTTGGAAAAACATCAGTACACACCGGCACTGCAAAGTATTTATCCAGTCTACACAATTTCTCTGGCACTGCAATGGTATCACAGTCATTCAGAGCAGCTAAAACCTCCCTAAGCAACACGCGGAGGTGTTCAAGCTTAAATTTAAATGTAGAAATATTAGAATCAGGTATCTTTCCTGAGTCATTAACATCACCCACTGACTGAAGCTCTCTTTCCTCAGTTTCTACATATTGTGAGGCAGTATCAGACATGGTTCTTAAAGCGTCAGTATGCTCTGCATTTTGTCTCACCCCAGAGCTATCTCGCTTACCTCTAAGTTCAGGTAGTCTGGCTAATACAGCTGACAGTGTATTATCCATGACTGCCGCCATGTCTTGTAAAGTAAACGATATGGGCGCCCTAGATGTACTTGGCGCCATTTGAGCGTGAGTCCCTTAAGCGGGAGTCAAAGGGTCTGACACGTGGGGAAAGTTAGTCGGCATAACTTCCCCCTCGTCAGATTCCTCTGGTGATACATTTTTTAAAGACAGAAAATGATCTTTATTGCATAAAATGAAATCAGTACATTTGGTACACATTCTAAGAGGGGGTTCCACCATGGCTTTTAAACATAATAAACAAGGAGTTTCTTCTATGTCAGACATGTTTATACAGAATAGCAATGAGACTAGCAAGCTTGGAAAACACTTTAAATCAAGTTAACAAGCAAATATAAAAAAACGGTACTGTGCCTTTAAGAGAAACAAATTTTGTCAGAATTTGAAAAACAGTGAAAAAATGCAGTAAATCAAACAAAATTTTTACAGTGTGTATAATAGGCTAACAGAGCATTGCACCCACTTGCAAATGGATGATTAACCCCTTAGTTCAAAAAAACGGATCAAAAAAACGAAATAGACGTTTAACAGTCACAACCAACTGCCACAGCAAGCTGTGGCCTTACCTTCCCCAATAAACGACTTTGGAAAGCCTTTGGGCCCTTTAGAGATGTCCTATAGCATTCAGAGGGCCTTTGAGGGAAGCTGGATGTCACAGTTTATAATTTTAACTGCACCAACTGTAACTTTTATACTACAACAGTGGAAATTGTTTGTAGTCAATATTTAAGCCAGCCATGTGGAAAAAAACTAGGCCCCAATAAAGTTTTATCACCAAAGCATATATAAAAACGATTAAACATGCCAGCAAACATTTTATATTGTAAATATCATAAGGGTATTACCCTTGGGAGTAAGCATGATACCAGTCGTTATTAAATCACTGTATTCAGGCTTAACTTACATTAATTCGGTATCAGCAGCATTTTCTAGTGTTTTCCATCTCTAGAAAAAATTATAACTGCACGCCATTCTCTCGCTGAAGTTACCTCATCTGTGTAATCCCCTCAGACATATGTGAGAATAGCAATGGATCTTAGTTACAACCTGCTAAGATCATAGAAACCTCAGGCAGATTCTTCTTCTATTTACTGCCTGAGATAAAATAGCACAACTCCGGTACTATTTAAAAATAAACTTTTGATTGAAGAAAATAAACTAGCTATATTTAACCACTCTCTCCTACAACGTCCTTGCTTGTTGAGAGTTGCAAGAGAATGACTGGCTATGACAGTTAGGGGAGGAGCTATATTACAGCTCTGCTGTGGGTGTCCTCTTGCAACTTCCTGTTGGGAATGAGAATATCCCACAAGTAATGGATGATCCGTGGACTGGATACACCTTACAAGAGAAAGCTTTCTCTTTATTATGCACAATAACCTGAAGTGCACGAAACAGCCGTCAAAGAAGCTGGCAGCATCAATAATCTGTTCAGGTCAATTACTTCAGTCTCAAGGTCTGACAATACCTAAAGCTCTAGGATGGCGGAATCTATTACTTCAGCCTCAAGGTCCGACAATACCTAAGCTCTAGGATGGCAGCGTCTATTACTTCAGTCTCAAGGTCTGACAATACCTAAGTTCTAGGATGGCAGCGTCTATTACTGCAGTCTCAAGGTCTGACAATACCAAAGCTCTAGGATGGCAGCATCTATTACTTCAGCCTCAAGGTCTGACAATACCTAAGCTCTAGGATGGCAGTGTCTATTACTTCAGTCTCAAGGTCTGACAATACCTAAGTTCTAGGATGGCAGCGTCTATTACTGCAGTCTCAAGGTCTGACAATACCAAAGCTCTAGGATGGCAGCATCTATTACTTCAGCCTCAAGGTCTGACAAAATCCAAGCTCTAGGATGGCAGCGTCTATTACTTCAGCCTCAAGATCTGACAAAATCCAAGCTCTAGGATGGCAGCGTCTATTACTTCAGCCTCAAGATCTGACAATACCTAAGCTCTAGGATGGCAGTGTCTATTACTTCAGTCTCAAGGTCTGACAATACCTAAGCTCTAGGATGGCAGTGTCTATTACTTCAGTCTCAAGGTCTGACAATACCTAAGCTCTAGGATGGCGGAATCTATTACTTCAGCCTCAAGGTCTGACAATACCTAAGCTCTAGGATGGCAGTGTCTATTACTTCAGCCTCAAGGTCTGACAATACCTAAGCTCTAGGATGGCAGTGTCTATTACTTCAGTCTCAAGGTCTGACAATACCCAAGCTCTAGGATGGCAGTGTCTATTACTTCAGTCTCAAGGTCTGACAATACCTAAGCTCTAGTATGGCAGTGTCTATTACTTCAGCCTCAAGGTCTGACAATACCTAAGCTCTAGGATGGCAGTGTCTATTACTGCAGTCTCAAGGTCTGACAATACCTAAGCTCTAGGATGGCAGTGTCTATTACTGCAGTCTCAAGGTCTGACAATACCTAAGCTCTAGGATGGCAGTGTCTATTACTTCAGCCTCAAGGTCTGACAATACCTAAGCTCTAGGATGGTGGCGTCTATTACTTAAGTCTCAAGGTCTGACAATACCTAAGTTCTAGGATGGCAGCGTCTATTACTTAAGTCTCAAGGTCTGACAATACCCAAGCTCTAGGATGGTGGTGGTTACCAGTATAAAGATTCAGAGCTTTAAGTGCAATAAAAATATTCTAATTTGTTCTATGCGAGCAATAATGTAATAATAAAATGTTCTGTATGTTTAACCCCTGCTAATCACCAGCTAGCTCCCAGCATTGCATTACTGCTCCTGAGCCTACCTAGGTAGGCTTTCCAAAAAAGAATACCAAGAGAAGTATAAGTTGATAACTGAAGTAAACTTCTTTTATCATTGCACACATTTCCCGAATCATAAAAAGTATCATTTTGACTTGCACGTGCCTTTAAAATAGGAGAACAACCTTAAACAGAGCTGCAGGCACAGATGATAAAACATAGTAAGTAGTAACCATTCTGTTCTGTTATGTCCCTTTAAACTTAAAAAAAACATAATTTATGCTTACCTGATAAATTTATTTCTCTTGTAGTGTATCCAGTCCACGGATCATCCATTACTTATGGGATATTAACTCCTCCCCAACAGGAAGTGCAAGAGGATTCACCCAGCAGAGCTGCTATATAGCTCCTCCCCTAACTGCCATTACCAGTCATTCGACCGAAAACATGCAGAGAAAGGAAAACCATAGGGTACAGTGGTGACTGTAGTTTAATGGAAAAATTACCTGCCTTAAAGTGACAGGGCGGGCCGTGGACTGGATACACTACAAGAGAAATAAATTTATCAGGTAAGCATAAATTATGTTTTCTCTTGTTAAGTGTATCCAGTCCACGGATCATCCATTACTTATGGGATACCAATACCAAAGCTAAAGTACACGGATGACGGGAGGGACAGGCAGGCTCTTTATACGGAAGGAACCACTGCCTGAAGAACCTTTCTCCCAAAAACAGCCTCCGAAGAAGCAAAAGTGTCAAATTTGGAAAATTTGGAAAAAGTATGAAGAGAAGACCAAGTTGCAGCCTTGCAAATCTGTTCAACAGAAGCCTCATTCTTAAAGGCCCAAGTGGAAGCCACAGCTCTAGTAGAATGTGCTGTAATTCTTTCAGGAGGCTGCTGTCCAGCAGTCTCATAGGCTAACCGTATTATGCTACGAAGCCAAAAGGAGAGAGAGGTAGCCGAAGCTTTTTGACCTCTCCTCTGACCAGAATAAACGACAAACAGGGAAGACGTTTGTCGAAAATCCTTAGTTGCCTGTAGATAAAATTTCAGGGCACGGACTACATCTAGGATTGTGTAGCAGACGTTCCTTTTTCGAAGAAGGATTAGGACACAAAGATGTAACCACAATCTCTTGATTGATATTCCTGTTAGTGACCACCTTAGGTAGGAACCCAGGTTTAGTACGCAGAACTACCTTGTCTGAATGAAAAATCAGATAAGGAGAATCACAATGTAAGGCAGATAACTCAGAGACTCTTCGAGCCGAGGAAATCGCCATTAAAAACAGAACTTTCCAAGATAACAACTTAATATCAATGGAATGCAGGGGTTCAAACGGAACCCCCTGTAAAACATTAAGAACTAAGTTCAAACTCCATGGTGGAGCAACAATTTTAAACACAGGCTTGATCCTAGCTAAAGCCTGACAAAAAGCTTGAACGTCCGGAACTTCTGACAGACGTTTGTGTAAAAGAATGGACAGAGCTGAAATCTGTCCCTTTAAGGAACTAGCGGATAAACCCTTTTCTAAACCTTCTTGTAGAAAAGACAATATCCTCGGAATCCTAACCTTACTCCATGAGTAACTCTTGGATTTGCACCAATATAAGTATTTGCGCCATATCTTATGGTAAATCTTTCTGGTAACAGGCTTCCTAGCCTGTATTAAGGTATCAATAACTGACTCAGAAAAACCACGTTTTGATAAAATCAAGCGTTCAATTTCCAAGCAGTCAGCTTCAGAGAAATTAGATTTTGATGTTTGAAGGGACCCTGGATCAGAAGGTCCTGTCTCAGAGGTAGAGACCAAGGTGGACAGGATGACATGCCCACTAGATCTGCATACCAAGTCCTGAGTGGCCATGCAAGCGCTATTAGAATCACTGATGCTCTCTCCTGTTTGATTCTGGCAATCAATCGAGGAAGCATCGGGAAGGGTGGAAACACATAAGCCATCCCGAAGGTCCAAGGTGCTGTCAAAGCATCTATCAGAACCGCTTTCAGATCCCTGGATCTGGACCCGTAACGAGGAAGCTTGGCGTTCTGTCGAGACGCCATGAGATCTATCTCTGGTTTGCCCCAACGTCGAAGTATTTGGGCAAAGACCTCCGGATGAAGTTCCCACTCCCCCGGATGAAAAGTCTGACGACTTAAGAAATCCGCCTCCCAGTTCTCCACTCCCGGGATGTGGATTGCTGACAGGTGGCAAAAGTGAGACTCTGCCCAGCGAATTATCTTTGATACTTCCATCATTGCTAGGGAGCTTCTTGTCCCTCCCTGATGGTTGATGTAAGCTACAGTCGTGATGTTGTCCGACTGAAACCTGATGAACCCCCGAGTTGTTAACTGGGGCCAAGCCAGAAGGGCATTGAGAACTGCTCTCAATTCCAGAATGTTTATTGGTAGGAGACTCTCCTCCTGATTCCATTGTCCCTGAGCCTTCAGAGAATTCCAGACAGCGCCCCAACCTAGTAGGCTGGCGTCTGTTGTTACAATTGTCCAGTCCGGCCTGCTGAATGGCATCCCCCTGGACAGATGTGGCCGAGAAAGCCACCATAGAAGAGAATTTCTGGTCTCTTGATCCAGATTCAGAGTAGGGGACAAGTCTTAGCATGCACAATTGCAGCGGTCTGAGATGTAGACGTGCAAAGGGTACTATGTCCATTGCTGCTACCATTAAGCCGATCAGTCCTCCATGCATTGAGCTACTGACGGGTGTTGAATGGAATGAAGGACACGGCATGCATTTTGAAGCTTTGTTAACCTGTCTTCTGTCAGGTAAATCTTCATTTCTACAGAATCTATAAGAGTCCCCAAGAAGGGAACTCTTGTGAGTGGAAAGAGAGAACTCTTCTTTTCGTTCACCTTCCATCCATGCGACCTTAGAAATGCCAGTACTAACTCTGTATGAGACTTGGCAGTTTGAAAGCTTGAAGCTTGTATCAGAATGTCGTCTAGGTACGGAGCTACCGCAATTCCTCGCGGTCTTAGTACCGCCAGAAGAGCACCCAGAACCTTTGTGAAGATTCTCGGAGCCGTAGCCAATCCGAATGGAAGAGCTACAAACTGGTAATGCCTGTCTAGAAAGGCAAACCTTAGATACCGGTAATGATCTTTGTGAATCGGTATGTGAAGGTAAGCATCCTTTAAATCCACTGTGGTCATGTACTGACCCTTTTGGATCATGGGTAAAATTGTCCGAATAGTTTCCATTTTGAACGATGGAACTCTTAGGAATTTGTTTAGGATCTTTAAATCCAAGATTGGCCTGAAAGTTCCCTCTTTTTTGGGAACCACAAACAGATTTGAGTAAAACCCTTGTCCTTGTTCCGACCGCGGAACCGGATGGATCACTCCCATTAATAAAAGATCTTGTACGCAGCGTAGAAACGCCTCTTTCTTTATTTGGTTTGTTGACAACCTTGACAGATGAAATCTCCCTCTTGGGGGAGAGAATTTTAAGTCTAGAAGGTATCCCTGAGATATGATCTCTAACGCCCAGGGATCCTGGACATCTCTTGCCCAAGCCTGGGCGAAGAGAGAAAGTCTGCCCCCCACTAGATCCGTTCCCGGATCGGGGGCCCTCGATTCATGCTGTCTTAGGGGCAGCAGCAGGTTTCCTGGCCTGCTTGCCCTTGTTCCAGGACTGGTTAGGTCTCCAGCCTTGTCTGTAGCGAGCAACAGCTCCTTCCTGTTTTGGTGCAGAGGAAGTTGATGCTGCTCCTGCTTTGAAATTACGAAAGGAACGAAAATTAGACTGTCTAGCCTTAGGTTTGGCTCTGTCTTGAGGCAGGGCATGGCCTTTACCTCCTGTAATGTCAGCGATAATTTCTTTCAACCCGGGCCCGAATAAGGTCTGCCCTTTGAAAGGTATATTAAGCAATTTAGATTTAGAAGTAACGTCAGCTGACCAGGATTTTAGCCACAGTGCTCTGCGTGCCTGAATGGCGAATCCGGAATTCTTAGCCGTAAGTTTAGTTAAATGTACTACGGCATCTGAAATAAATGAGTTAGCTAACTTAAGGGCTTTAAGCTTGTGTGTAATCTCATCTAATGGAGCTGATTCAAGTGTCTCTTCCAGAGACTCAAACCAAAATGCTGCTGCAGCCGTGACAGGCGCAATGCATGCAAGAGGTTGCAATATAAAACCTTGTTGAACAAACATTTTCTTAAGGTAACCCTCTAACTTTTTATCCATTGGATCTGAAAAGGCACAGCTATCCTCCACCGGGATAGTGGTACGCTTAGCTAAAGTAGAAACTGCTCCCTCCACCTTAGGGACCGTTTGCCATAAGTCCCGTGTGGTGGCGTCTATTGGAAACATCTTTCTAAATATCGGAGGGGGTGAGAACGGCACACCGGGTCTATCCCACTCCTTAGTAACAATTTCAGTAAGTCTCTTAGGTATAGGAAAAACGTCAGTACTCGCCGGTACCGCAAAATATTTATCCAACCTACACATTTTCTCTGGTATTGCAACTGTGTTACAATCATTCAGAGCCACTAACACCTCCCCTAGTAATACACGGAGGTTTTCCAGCTTAAATTTAAAATTTGAAATATCTGAATCCAGTTTGTTTGGATCAGAACCGTCACCCGCAGAATGAAACTCTCCGTCCTCATGTTCTGCAAATTGTGACGCAGTGTCTGACATGGCCCTAATATTATCAGCGCACTCTGTTCTCACCCCAGAGTGATCACGCTTACCTCTTAGTTCTGGTAATTTAGCCAAAACTTCAGTCATAACAGTAGCCATATCCTGTAATGTGATTTGTAATGGCCGCCCAGATGTACTCGGCGCTACAATATCACGCACCTCCCTAGCGGGAGATGCAGGTATTGACACGTGAGGCGAGTTAGTCGGCATAACTCTCCCCTCGTTATTTGGTGAAATATGTTCAATTTGTACAGATTGACTTTTATTTAAAGTAGCATCAATACAGTTAGTACATAAATTTCTATTGGGCTCCACTTTGGCTTTAGCACATATAGCACAGATATCTTCCTCTGAATCAGACATGTTTAACACACTAGCAAATAAACTAGCAACTTGGAAATACTTTTCAAGTAATTTACTATAATATGAAAACGTACTGTGCCTATAAGAAGCACAGAAAAAGTTATGACAGTTGAAAATTAATAAACTGAAAAGTTATAGCATCAAATCTTTGTAAAAAACACAATTTTAGCAAAGGATTGCTCCCATTAGCAAAGGATAACTAACCCTGATAGCAGAAAAAAAAAAAAAATACAGAAATAAACGTTTTTTTATCACAGTCAACTACAATCTCACAGCTCTGCTGTGAGTGATTACCTCCCTCAAAACAAGTTTTGAAGACCCCTGAGTTCTGTAGAGATGAACTGGATCATGCAGGGAAGACAATAAACTTCTGACTGAATTTTTTGATGCGTAGCAAAAGCACCAAAAAAGGCCCCTCCCCCTCACACATAACAGTGAGAGAGATCAGTAAACTGTCATAAATTAAATAAAATGACTGCCAAGTGGAAAAAAATAGTGCCCAAAACATTTTTTCACCCAGTACCTCAGAAAATTAAACGATTTTACATGCCAGCAAAAAACGTTTAACATTAATAAATTGAGTGTTATTAAAAAGCCTGTTGCTAGTCCCTGCAAATTAGGCTAAAGTTTTATGCATACAGTATAATTCCAGTGAAGTGCCATTCCCCAGAATACTGAAGTGTAAAATATACATACATGACAGCCTGATACCAGTTGCTGCAACTGCATTTAAGGCTGAGTTTACATTATATCGGTATGGCAGAATTTTCTCATCAATTCCATTGTCAGAAAATAATAAGCTGCTACATACCTCTTTGCAGATTAATCTGCCCGCTGTCCCCTGATCTGAAGTTTACCTCTCCTCAGATGGCCGAGAAACAGCAATATGATCTTAACTACTCCGGCTAAAATCATAGAAAAACTCAGGTAGATTCTTCTTCAAATTCTACCAGAGAAGGAATAACACACTCCGGTGCTATTATAAAATAACAAACTTTTGATTGAAGGTATGAAACTAAGTATAATCACCACAGTCCTCTCACACATCCTATCTATTCGTTGGGTGCAAGAGAATGACTGGTAATGGCAGTTAGGGGAGGAGCTATATAGCAGCTCTGCTGGGTGAATCCTCTTGCACTTCCTGTTGGGGAGGAGTTAATATCCCATAAGTAATGGATGATCCGTGGACTGGATACACTTAACAAGAGAAATATCTGTACACAATATTTTACTTTGTCCCATCTAAGATGTATAAGAAACTGTATAGAATATATTTTGCATGTGAAGTCCATAGAGGTGTATCCATTTATGTAGTAGGGGTCGCTATCAACCAATGAGAATAGTGATGAGTCCAGTGTGCCTTTCCAACTAGTTTCAATTCAAGTATTTTCTAAATGATGTATCAATACTTTTGTTTCAAGTGTGTGATAGAAATGATTTGCCTGCAACACCTGAGTAAAACGTGTACTATGAATTGGTAAACAAGGAGGGAAGCAACACATTATTTGCACATGGGCACTAAATGCAGTAGGTTTAGGTGTAACTTGCAGAAGAACTTTTACACATAAAGGATAGTTGATTCATGGAATGATCTTCCAATAGGGGTGGTAAGGACAAATACTGTGCCTGGGATAAGCAAAAGGCCACCCTATGAAATTCTGGGAAGACTTGTTGGGAGCATAATGTGTATCTTGTCAAAATCTATGTTTATATAAAACTATAAATATCACCATATACAGTACGTTATAAATTCTGTCTTTTATTGCAGAAAAGTTGTCCTTGTTATTGAAAGGAACAGTCAGACACCTTTTATGTAGGTGCAAAATCCAAATACAGGCGTACCTTGTTTTATTGATATTGTGCTTCGAAGATATTGCATTTTTTAATAAGTTGGTTTGTGGAAAGTCTATCGGCAGCAAAATGCTCTTTAGTAGGCTTGTATTTTTACTATGACTAATAACAGGCCAGGTGTAAAAGAACCTATGCACTGCTCTAAGCAGTCACTGTGTAGAATGTATTAGGTGAACAGCAAATTGAATGTATTAGGTGAGCTTTTTATGTGGGATTTCATTTTGAATGTAATGTGCGTTTAAAGAGATATGTTTGGTAAAAACAGATATGTTAAATCAAAGTAAACATAAAAAGAAAGAGTGTGTAAACAGCAAACAACTTATTTAATTTCTTGTAAAATTAGCACTTAGAATGTTTCACTGTGTGATGGAAGTGGAACATTTTTGAAACTTAAGTTTCATTCTGGCAGTTCTGAGCATGAGCAAATCTGACTCCCCGTTTATTTAGTCTATTCATTTAAAACTAAACCAACTCTGGAAGTTTTATGTCATCATGTAGATAAGCTTCCTGTAGAGACCACAGCCACCTTGTAGGGATGTGACAGGAAGTACTGGACACTGCACAAATGAAGTTATAAAAAATAAAATAAAATCCATTTAAATAGATGAATAATACACATTGCAATGATTTATATTAAAAGGGACAGTCAAGTCCAAAAAAACTCTCATGTTTCAAATAGGGGATGTAATTTTAAACAACTTTCCAATTTACTTTTATCACCAATTTTGCTTTGTTCTCTTGGTATTCTTAGTTGAAAGCTAAACCTAGGAGGTTCATATGCTAATTTCTTAGACCTTGAAGGCCACCTCTAATCTAAATGCATTTTGATAGTTTTTCACCACTAGAGGGCATTAGTTCACGTGTTTCATATAGATAACATTGAGCTCATGCATGTGAATTTACCACGGAGACAGCTCTGATTGGCTAAAACGCAAGTCTGTCAAAAGAACTGAAATAAGGGGGCAGTCTGCTGAGGCTTAGATACAAGGTAATTACAAAAGGTAAAATGTGTATAATTAGAACTGTGTTGGTTATGCAAAACTGGGGAATTGGTAATTAATGGATTATCTATCTTTTAAAACAACAAATATTCTGGTGTTGACTGTCCCTTTAAGTATAAGCCACTGCTTAGTGCTTTTTTATTACTACAATGAAACAGACTGTTTAATATCCCGTTAAAAAAAAAACACTGAGTCACAGGCTTCTCCCATGAAAGACAAACCAAAAACAAAATAAAACCACTTACTTTGGTCTAGGATGAAGGCTGCATTACTCTGGGCCACTTCATAGCCCTGTTCTGCCAGCAGCAGATACTGCACAATCGCTATGTTGGAGTTACCATTCTTGTAGCCGTTATAAGCAGTCATCAGACGTTCTGACCAACGCCCGCGTTCACACACATTCTTAAACAGCTGGTGGAGAAAGAGGCCATTCAAGTGTGAGGAACAGAGTTTACAGTTGTTTAACTGTATAATAAGTCAAAATGTGGTTTTGTTGAATGTTTTTTTTTTTGTTTTTTTTTTTTAAATCAAACTATACTTTAAAATCTGCAAAAGTAAATTGATCAGATGGATTAACAAATATTACATATTTTCATTCCATGGAAGCTAAACAAGCTTTCTTAACTATTGTGATTTATGGTACTACAAATAGTGACAAATCTCTACACTTACTTCCACAGCTGTGTGACAGGAACGCATTACACCAGTGCCCGTGGCATGCATCTGCGCCAGGTTAAAGAAAGCCAAAATGTGCCCACCTTGTGAAGCTAGGTTAAAATACTTCAGGGCCTGTTTGTAATCCCTCTTTACCCCTACTCCATCTGAAAACAAACAAACAAAGTGAATTTACAGCTCTGAAATCAGTGAAAACCAATTCAAACATTAAACAAATGACTTTTCTTTTTGTATTAGATCACCCATTGTGAAAGATCTTCATACAGATCTAATGGTTTGTTCTCTCTCAGAACCCTCACAGGCACAGAGAGTTGTTGATGGCAGAGCAGGACAGTAGAGATACGGAATGCAACACAAGTGAGATCCTGGAACGTGTGAAGACTTTTCTCATTACCTGTTCTGTTCAAACAAGAAACACGTGCACCTTTAATAAGGGGGATGAAACGTCTGAGCACAACTACTATCAGCATTGTTATTACTCGCCAAGATGTTGTTTTTCCTCCAGCGCTTGGAGGTATCTTTAAAGTCACATTTTAAACAGTGTACAGGTAACAATGGGTTAAGCTCTGCATCTTTATAGAGGTGGCTTTTAGGAGTTTAGGTATTATCTCCCCAAATGACAGAATTCACAGATAAGCGAGGTTGTTGACTATTTGACTGCAGTATCATGCACTTTGGGTTAGAATTTAGGCTTTACAGTTTTACAGAAGCTGCATGGTTATTAAATATTCCATGAGGCTTGTTAAATACTTTTTCTGTACCTTATAAACTGTGTAAAGCTCTGTATCTGAATTGCATAATACAGCTTAAAAAAGCCGCCAACGTCACTAACCTGTGAATATTCACCATTTGTCACAGGGATCAAAAATACATCAGCTCCAAGTATAAAAAAGGTGCAGAGTTCACCAACCAGCACCTGCAGCAGGCACAGGAGGAAAACATCAGCATGGTGATTAGTGACCCTGCTACTGTAGCTGTGCCCAACAGTCCCTTTAACTACTGATAGCACAATGCTTTTGTTGGGGAGCCTAAAACTTGTAAATTGGATTATGACACCAATTATATCGATACACAAAGGCCATTCACGGTAGGCTCTCAATAAAGACCCAGCAGCAAAACAGTTTTATTAGCTATTATAAGTGATGCAGTATTAGGTCTGTATTTAAATGGTTATGGTATTAGATCAGTAGTGATTTGTGGGATGCAATAATATGATGAAAACCAAGACACGTTGGGCAAAATGCAAGTGGCGATCTAACTGTAGCATGCGAGCGATATGAGATATCTCTCTGCTTTTTGCACGTGTATTACAAGTTGAAAGTAAAACGCATGCGCTTGAGCGCAATTTAATCTAACACAAGTTGGCTTTAGAACGCTGGTTAACTGTTGTGCAAGTCAAAAAAAGTTGCACAAAACATATCAAACACATTGCGGTACGCTTCTTGCTCAAGCTATTTCTCATACCGTTCTTATATTTTGAGTTATACACTCTTTGCTCCACCTGTTTCTTTCAATAAGCAGGTTACCAAAACTGCATTGCCTCATGCTTCAAAAAAATGTAACTCTACTAACACCTAGAACTAAAAAAAAAAGTCTACTCACCAAAATAGACTATAGAAATTGTTATACAAATATTTAATTTATAAACATTTTTTTTTATTTAATTATATAGTACACAATATTCCAGGTGACTTACTGTAATACATGGAGCCCAGCTGCAGCTGCCCATCTACCCAGCCTTGGTCTGCAGCCTTCTGGAAATACTTTAAAGCCAGGTCATAGTTCTGAAAAGATGATTAACGCACAACTAATTCATCACACATAATATTTATAAAACCCATTTCAAAATTGTTGCTAGATTTTATGAGATAACTTATTGATCACCATCAGCAGCACCAATATTAACATCACAATGATTAGAACAGAAGCTGTTCTGGGATAATGACCTCAGCCTTTAATAAGTAAAACAATGCCATGACCTCTAATTAAATAGATCAGGTATTGTCCGGCCAAGCTGCTCGAAATTCCTAACGGTAACCTGGCTTTACCGTAAAGGACAAGGAAAGAAATAAGGTATTATATTCACAACCTGACAGATGCTTCCATGAAAAAAGCAGTTTAAGGTAACCTGGTATTACCTGCACTTTGGATTACTTCATTTTCGTTTACTATAAGATTGGATAACAAAACGGATTTTGAGTCTGATCTCACAAGGTACTTTTAATATAAAAAGGAGACGGCACTAAAATTCACATTTGCCCAACATTTTGCATATGCCAATGCTCTTTACCTGTGCACAGAAAAGAACTTTTAAAGAAATTTTAAAGAACTTTTGATTCATTTTTCAGTTCAATCATAATCGTGTTGGAATATATAAATGGCTATTTCTTATACTTAGGCTTGCTACTAATTTTTAAATATTTTAGCTTTATTAATTTAGCTTAATTAATTTGACCTTTTACTTAGCTCTATTTACATTGCGTTTTTGCACAACTGTCCACTATATGAACTAAGGTGTTATTCATTTAATAGCTGTTTAGCTTACAGATTTTTAGTTTACTCAGTTCTAGTCTACACATTTTTAGCTTATACACCTTTAGCTGACACAATTTTAGTTGACACTTTAACTTTAATTAATTTAATCTACTATTTTTTCTATTATTTTTCCATGATTTTTTAATCTACTGCACCAATTACACTTGCTGTATATACTAACCGTATCTGTTGTTATATTAACCTCATTAACTATACTAACTATATTAACTATATTAACTATATGTGCTGTGTATACTAACTATATCCTCCACACCTACTTCTTATCTCTTTATCTTTTTGCCTTTTTTGCCTTTGTCATTTTTGCTGAAAAAGAGAAACTCTATTATATCGGCTTTTTAACATATATCTAATTAAATTCTATTGTTTTTAAATAAATTTTTCAAAGAATAAATTTTAATCATCATTTTTTATAATAAATATTAGCTTATATATAATATATTTTATGTCCAGAGTGATTATTTCCATCCATTCTGTTTCATCTCAATAGTTTTAGCTTTAGGACCACTCAGCCTGGCCTTTAGCGCAGGAAGACAATTAACATAGATTGTCCGGCCAAGTGCCTAGCAATAAGTTAGATGCTTAGGATCACAAGACCTGCAAGGATTAAAAAGTGTAGGCTGCAATACGGATGATTTTTCTTGTCTGTTGCAAATAGGGTGAAATTCAAAGAAAGGTTTTGTTTCTTCCCAACAAATGAAAAGTGATAACTTTCTTCATATTCACTTTAATTCTTACACATATTTCTACCATCTTACAGACGGAGACAACATTCAGTAGAGTCCCACAAACAATCCCAATAAACTCAGTCTGTGTTGTAAAACTTAGTGATTTTATCCAATAAAGACTGCCCATAAAACCATCTCTAAACACGAGATTATTACCAGCAATACCTAACAGAAAAAGAGACAGTCTACTTGATGTTTTTTATTGATTAAAAGATAAATAATCGCATTACTAACCATTCTCCAGCTTTGCATTAACATAGCTATATTAATATACTTTATAAGATCTAAATGTGACCATTTCTAAGCCCCATATCTCACTGCTTTTCTATTCGATTTTTACAGCCACCCAGAGCTAGTTCATGTGTGCACCATATAGATAACATTACGCTCACTCCCGTGGAGAATAATAATGGTTATGCAGAAAACAACAATGATTGGCTAAAAAGCTAAAAAAGTTTTAAAAAAGCACTGCGATAAGAGGCAGTCTGCAGAGGCTTAGATATAAGAATCATGGAGGTAAAAAGTGTATTAATAGAACAGTGTTTATGCAAAACTGGGGAATGGTTTATAAAGGGATTATCCATCTTCTTAAACAATAACAAATTTCAAGTAGACTGTCCCTTTGACATTTACAAAAGTACAGATTCCTCAGCTTATTGTCCACAGATGGGATACTTACAACAGGAACGCCTCTACCATACAGATAAGCCATGCCCAGACCACTCTGACCGACAGGGTTACCCTAAGAGAAAACAGTCAGAATTGAGACCGGTGATCTAGTGTGTTAAGCACCTTCCCAGACACAGTGTCAAATTAAAATGCAAATTAATGGGGAAAAACACCACAAACAAAACAACCCTTACCATATCTGCAGCTTTCTTGAAGTACTGAAGAGCGGTTTCATTACTCTGTATCACAGAGTCACTTCCCTCAGAGTACATCTATCCACATAGTGGGAAATTAAAATACAGAAATAAAAATAAATATATGAATTATCCAAATCAGTCTATTAATTTATCCCACTATTAGAACACAAAACCTTTTACATTTCTACTAATAAAATCATTTTAAAACAACCCAAAGAAAAAACAGGTAAATAGTCTCTTTGGCACACAAGGACTATCAAGGTTATCTTGTCATTTAATAAACACTACCATAAAGTAAAATGTATTTCCACATATAATAACAAAGTACAATCTGTAAGTTGTTCAAAGGGTGGTGGACTTTGTAATACATTTTTATCATTGTTATCTTATCAACTATTTGTAAGGTGGATCCATAATCCATTCTGTACCTTTCCTAAGAAAGCCATTGCATGAGAGTTTCCCGCATTAGCTGCTTGATTGAAGTATTCAAATGCCCTCTGAAAAGAAAAAAAATGTTTAGGACAGAAAAGGACAATAATGTACTCTACAGGGTTGCTAGGAAGTTTTGTAAAGGTTTCAATAATAAAAAAAAAGTATAATACATTGAAGAGAAAACTGTAAACAATTCTGTTTGGATTGGGTCAAAAATTGTTTTCGCCTCAAAATTACAAAGTGGCACATGTATGAATTGGCCAATTGTCTGACATGTTTTACTCAGGGCATTCCTTTTTACACTAGAAGGTCTAATAAATGTTTAACCCCTGGGCAGTGGAACATATCTAAAACATTTAAGGTCACACAGACTCAAATTGATAAGCGATAAAAAGTGCAGTTCATGGGTTAGGATTATAAATATAGATTCTATATAATATATTATAAAGGGACATTAACCCAATTTATTTTTATATATAATGTTAAATTATGATTGGGTTTCCATAGCAATTGGTTGATTTGCACAGGAGCTCATTTATGTCTGTCCCTAATTGGTCAGCAAAGGATAAACAACATTCAAGAGACATTTCAAGGGGTGTGTTCTGGGTCTGTAAAACAATACATTATTGGTCTAACAAAATTACAGTTTTAACTGATTTTAAAACATTTATTTTGTATGTAGATCTGTCACAATGCAGCAAATAATTTCTGATGCATAAATAAAAAAAAAACTTTAATGTCCCCTTAAAGGGACAGTCAAGTCCAAAATAAACTTTCATGATTCAAATAGGGCATGTCATTTTAAACAACTTTCAAATTTACTTTTATCACCAATTTTGATTTGTTCTCTTGGTATTCTTAGTTGAAAACTACACCTAGGAGGTTCATATGCGAATTTCTTAGAACTTGAAGGATGCCTCTATTCTGAATGCATTTTGACAGTTTTTCACCACTAGAGGGAGTTAGTTCATGCGTGTCATATATATAACATTGAGCTCACGCACATGAAGTTACCTAGAAGTCAGCACCGATTGGCTAAAATTCAAGTCTGTCAAAAGAACTGAAATAAGGGAGCAATCTGCAGAGGCTTAGATACAAGGTAATTACAGTAGTAAAACGTGTATTATTATAACTGTGTTGGTTATGCAAAACTAGGGAATGGGTAATAAATGGGTAATTTAAACAACAAAAATTCTGGTGTTTACTCTCACTTTAAATGCCATGTGACATACAATACAAAATGCTGTTTTTCTTCTCAGTGTATGTAACTTGGAACTCAGTGTTTGTACCTGGTGATTTTGCTCCACACCGCGCCCTCCATGCAGATGAAGCTGTCCCAGACCAACCTAAAGAATGAATGTAAACGAGAATTCAGCAACACCATTATTAGACCTCACAGCTATGAAAAAAATGCATGTTCTATACACACACACACAATACTGAGCATAATTATGCAAAAAGCAATAAAATGACTAAACTGTACACATATATATATATATATATATATATAGCCACTCACCAGCATTGTTGGCATTTACAGCTTTAAAGGGTTAAGAGACATGAATCTAATAATCTGTGCCACAAGGAAGTTTGTTTTTATCTATCAAATGTAGCCAACCTGAGCTTGCACATCTCCTTTCTCAGCCAGGAACTGGTAATACTGGATCAAATCTTCCTCTAACATCCCGCTAGCCATGCCTGGGTTCTCTACTTCGTCTGGTAGCCGAATTCTTTGGACCACAGTCCCGCCCGTCAGAGATATATCACTAGCAACTAGAAAAAGACAACATAAAATAAATCCAAATTACCCTTTCACCTAATCATTGCCCTGTACTTTACAATTTGTTATTCTTTAAGGACCATTAAATACAGTAGAATTGAATAACTGACAAACACACAATAAAAAGACAATGCTATGGCACTTACTTTGAGCAGTAGAATATTTTCTGGCAAATTTCACAAAGTTAATACAATTTTCCCTCCCCCTGTGTCATGTGACAGCCATCAGCCAATCACAAAATACATATACGTATTTAATATGTATTATTGCACATGCTCAGCAGGAGCTGGAGCCTCAAGTGTGCAGAGAAGAAAAAAAAAAGTGCACGTCTGGCTAATGGAAGTATATTGGAAAGTTGTTTATTAAATTGCTTTATCTGATCGTGAAACTTTAATTTTGACTTTAAAGTGACTTAAAAGTGCAAAAACAAAATGATCTAACGAGTTACAGCATTTCATATTTACGCTATTGCTTGCATACAATTGTCTGCAAAGGGGTAATATCAGCTCTAGAGCAGCAGCAACCAGTAAAGGGTTTGCATAAACAAAGAGAGAAGCGCTCAACCTGGGAACAAATAATAGCATAATAGCTTGTTCTATGGCTAGTTACCACCCAAGAAGCAGACTCTTTTTGCTCAACAAGTGCCTTTCACACAGAAGAACTTTCCTGAAGCATATCAGTCTGATCCTGACTTAACAGTACAGTCCAGCCCCGAAATACCAGGCAATCCCTCTCCGAACGAAACGGCTAAACCCCAGACGTACGTTTCCCTAAGGGTGATGGGGGAAACCAGATGTGGACTCCTTGCCAAGTGTGCTTAAAAGGAATATGGCTGCACCTCACTGACGAGGCACAAAGAAGGACGAAACAATCATCTGGGGTTGTCATGTTCCTTGTTCAAAGGAGAATTGCCTGGTATTTTGGAGCTGGACTGACCTTACTTGGTGGGATCAGATTGATATACTTCAGGAAAGTTTTCCTTTGTGAAAAGAACAACTGGGCTAAAAGAGGCTGCTCCTGGGTGGTAACTCACCATAGAACAAGTGAGCGGTTGTTCGTTCCTGGTAGAGTGCTTCTCTCTTTGTATGCAAACCAGTAAAGGGTTAAAGTGGCCTAAAAGTGTTACAGTATCTCAAAAAAGTGAGTACACCCCTCACATTTTTGTAAATATTTTATATCTTTTCATGTGACAACACTGAAGAAATTACGCTTTGGTACAATGTAAAGTAGGGAGCGTACAGCCTGTATAACAGTGTAAATGTACTGTCCCCTCAAAATAACTCAACACACAGCCATTAATGTCTAAACCGTTGGCAACAAAAGTGAGTACACCCCTAAGTGGAAATGTCCAAATTGGGCCCAATTAGCAATTTTTCCTCCCGGTGACATGTGACTTGTTAGTGTTACAAGGTCTCAGGTGTGAATGGGGAGCAGGTGTGTTAAATTTGGTATTATAGCTCTCACACTCTCTTATACTGGTCACTGGAAGTTCAACATGGCACCTCATGGCAAAGAACTCTGAGGAACTGAAAAAAAGAATTGTTGCTCTACATAAAAGATGGCCTAGGCTATAAGAAGATTGCCAAGACCCTGAAACTGAGCTGCAGCACGGTGGGCAAGACCATACAGCGGTTTCACAGGACAGGTTCCACTCAGAACAGGCCTCGTCATAGTCACCCAAAGAAGTTGAGTGCACATGCTCAGCGTCATATCCAGAGGTTGTCTTTGGGGAAAAGACGTATGAGTGCTGCCAGTATTGTTGCAAAGGTTGAAGGGGTGGGGGGGTCAGCCTGTCAATGCTCAGAGCATACGCCGCACATTGCTTTAAATTGGTCTGCATGGCTGTCGTCCCAGAAGGAAGCCTCTTCTAAAGATGATGCACCAGAAAGCCCGCAAACAGTTTGCTGAAGACAAGAAGACGAAGGACATGGATTACTGGAATCATGTCCTGTGGTCCGATGAGACCAAGATAAACGTATTTGGTTCAGGTGGTGTCAAGCGTGTGCGGCGGCAACCGGGTGAGGAGTACAAAGACAAGTGTGTCTTGCCTACAGTCAAGCATGGTGGTGGGAGTGTCATGGTCTAGGCCTGCATGAGTGCTGACGGCACTGAGGAGCTACAGCTCATTGAGGGAACCAAGAATGCCAACATCTACTGTGACATACTGAAGCAGAGCATGATCCCCACCCTTCGTAGACTGGGCCGCAGGGCAATATTCCAACATGATAACGACCCCAAACACACCTCCAAAACGACCACTGCCTTTCTAAAGAAGCTGAGGGTAAATGTGATGGACCGGCCAAGCATGTCTCCAGACCTAAACCATATTAAACATCTGTGGGGCATCCTCAAATGGAAGGTGGGAGAGTGCAAGGTCTCTTAACATCCACCACCTCTGTGATTAGCGTCATGGATGAGTGGAAGAGAACTCCAGTGGCAACCTGTGAAGCTCAGGTGAACTCCATGCCCAAGAGGGTTAAGGCAGTGCTGGAAAATAATGGTGGCCACACAAAATATTGACACTTTAGGCCCAATTTGGACAATTCCACTTAGGGGTGTACTAACTTTTGTTGCCAACGGTTTAGACATTAATGGCTGTGTGTCGAGTTATTTTGAGGGGACAGCACATTTACACTGTTTTATATGCTGTACTCACTACTTTACATTGTAGCAAAGTGTCATTCTTCATGAAAACATATAATAAAATATTTACAAAAATGTGAGGGGTGTACTCATTTTTGTAAGATAGTGTATACGCAAGTAACAGGGCAATAATAAAATCCTGTACGATTAAACCCTGTAAAGGCACTAAACACATAGTGAAAGCAGCAATGAACTAATGGTACCTAGCTAATGTGTGTAGCCATGTTTAGGCAATGAAATAAAAAGTGTTATCAGGATTAACTGAAAAGTCTCTTAAAACTGCACGCTCCATCTAAACCGTGACTCTCTAAAGCTGGAGTTTATCATTTATATGTTCTACTGTATTTATTTTTAATAGCTAAAATCCACCCACCACTTGCCAAGACAGCTAGCCACGGTCATTATGTTAGCAAAACATGCATGGTTTTGCATTTTGTTATCTAAACCTCTTCTGCGGAGGCCAATTACAGACATATATACTGTATATAGAGGGTTAGGTTTGTGAAGTCTGCAATGTGCATTTTAAATTCTAATAATTAGGGAAAAACAAGATCACATAATTTTAAATGAAAGGACAAGCAAATATAGTAGATTTGCATAAACAACAAATGCAAGATAACAAGACAATGCAATAGAACTTAGTCTGAACTTTATATGAGTAGATTTTTTTTTCTGACAAATGTCGGTTATTTCTATTTCCACTCCCCCTGTATCATGTGACAGCCATCAGCCAATCACAAATGCAGATACATATATTCTGTAAAGTCTTGCACATGCCCAGTAGGAGATGGTGACTCAAAAAGTGTAAATATAAAAAGACTGTGCACATTTTGATAATAGAAGTAAATTGGAAAGTTGTTTAAAATTGCTGCTTAATGTGAATCAAAGTTAAATTAAAAGGGACACTCAAGTCAAAATTAATGTAAAAAGGGGGTAAATAATGAAAGTATAGTGAAAAAAAAAAAAGATTTTACAGCACATGATTAATCATCTATTACAAACTGAAAGTGTTTATAGGGTCCCTAATTAACAGTTACCATGGTTCGCTACTAGTCGATAATGAGTGAGGGCAGATTCACAGCTTTGCAGAACTCCAATTCCAGCCCAGTATCGATAGCCCTGAAATGGGAAAGAGACTCATAATACTCCAGGCTTTGCAGGGGAAACCGACTGTATGTGACTACTGATCAGAGGCAGCTACGTCATCACTTACCAAAATCATGTGAGCTATCAAATTCCCTCCTAGAGCCCCAAAGGTGTAGTAAACAAGGGCCTGAAATACAGTAAAGTAACAATGATATCTAGATAGCAGCTTCACCGAGGCGCTTAAGGATGAACATAAACTTACCTTTGCTTGGCTGGAATTCACACCAAGGCCAGAAGCATAAAGGAACCCAAGAGCCTGTAATATAATCATATAAATAATCAGCCTACAAATTAAATAAAAGAATAGGTGGTATAACACAGATCTATATTGATTGACTGTCTAGTGCTTATGAGCGTATTATTACATCATGTCTAAACAGAAGGTAATAATAAACTCATAAGCACTAGACAGTCATTAGATAGGGACCTACATGCTATTAAAAGCGCATAGCTTTTAGCGACCTTACAAAGCATTTCTAGCCAAAATATTAAAGGGGCAAGAAAACAAAAAACTGTCTTTCATGATTCCGAGCACTACTGGGATATAGCTGAGAACATTGGGCGAGCCAATGACTAGCGGCATAAATGTGCAGCCATCAATCTCTGATTTAAGACATTTTAATTTGTTTCATGTAAAGTTACAAAAGAAGCGTAAAAAAAAATTAAAAAAAATACAATATTATAAAAAACTGACTGTGTAACCTATTTTAGATGGTAAATCACTAAAAGAAAATTGTATTTATAGCAACTGCAAGTATGTGAAGAATGTGTGTAATATATAAGTAGCTACACACAAGACAAATATGAGGCTGTTAAATTGTTGTTTTTTGCGATATCGAAAAATTGCTGTCTGAACATAAATAGATCATTTTAAAACATAACTTCTACTTCATTTAGTTTTGCACAGAATGTAAATATTTCATTTGAAGGTTTATTTAGATCTTTAAATCCTGTCCTACTGAATTACCACCACTTTCCTACCATTTGCCCTTTGGGTGATCCATTTTCGGTTAGCTTCTCTAGAAGATCCTTGGCTGCGTGAATATTCTGCTTTATTGGGTCCCCAAAGAGCAACGCGTAAGCGACTTTCTCCATCGCCTTGATGTGATTCATATCAGAGGCTTTCATAAAATACTGGTAGGCCCTACAAAAGGAATGGTTGTATGGATATTAACTGCATACACAAAAGCAGCTTTGTCTCTTGGCCAAGGCTGGGAATTATCTATAAATCTAGTCACCTGGAAACATATTCAGTAGATTCCTTACTAACACTATGAAAGTGCGCCACCTAGTGTTTATAGAATTTCTGTTCAGCTACCATCTACAAGCGGACACTCGTGCAATGCTGCCCCATGACTTGCCAATCACCCCTGTCAGGATCAGACCAGGGTAATTGTAATCCATAACGAGGGTTTAGGAAGCTGCGGTTTAGACCATTGCTTCATAAATATCAGTTATAGGCTCGCACATATTAATAGGGCCATTTGCAATGTAGAAAACTGCCGCTATTGTGGCTGACAGAAAGGCTACAGGGCTAGGGGTCTGATGAGATATGGATTTCAGGTTTAGGAATTTTAACTGATTTTGTTTGTAGACAACCTAAAAAAAAAAAAAAAAAAGCGGTATATATAAGGGGGGGGGGGGGGAGATCTACTATGGTAAAATGTGTCATAGCCTAAGTAAACAGGACTAAACAATTAGTGTTATTAAAAGTGACAGTAAACCGTCATGATTTGGACACAGTGTGCAATTCTAAACAACTCTCCAATTGATTTATATTATCAAGTTAGCTATGGTATCCTTTGCTAAAGACTAAACCTAGGTAGGTTCAGGAGCAGCAATAAGTTACTGGGAGCTAGCTGAACACATATGCTGGGTCAATAACAAGAGGCATATACGTGCAGCAACCAATCACCTGCTACCTCCCAGCAGTTCATTGCTGCTCCTGAGCCTACCTAAGTATGCTTTTTAACAAAGGATATAGCCAGAATGAAGTAAACTGGTAAGTTGTTTAAAACCCCATGCTCTGCTTGAATCATAAAAGTTTAATTTTGACCGGCCCCTTAAAAAAATAAAGTTGTCACTTTCTAGGTATTCAACCAAACAAGCAGTGCTGTATAGCGAACTATAAAATATTCATCATAGTGCCAATGTCAGAGCAATAGCAGTGTAAGCACATACTCTTTCTTCTGTGTTCTTTTGCTGCTCTCATTTAAAATCTTCATCCCCAGATCATAGAGGTTCTCTGCTTCTTCCATCTGCTGTCTCTTTGTAGCTTGTTCATCAGCTGAAGAGGACAGAAAACTATACTTTATAAATACACAATATAAAAGAAGATCCCATTTGTGTATGTGCGCCTATGTATGTGTGCGTGCATGCCTGCGTGTGTCTATGTATGTGGGTGTGTCTATGTATGTGTACGTGTCTCTATGTATGTGTGTGCGTGCGTGCATGTGTACGTGTCTCTATGTATGCGCACATGTGTACGTGTCTCTATGTATGCGTGTGTGTGCGCACATGTGTACGTGTCTCTATGTATGCGTGTGTGCGCACATGTGTACGCGTCTCTATGTATGCGTGTGTGCGCGCACATGTGTACGTGTCTCTATGTATGCGTGTGTGCGCACATGTGTACGTGTCTCTATGTATGCGTGTGTGCGCACATGTGTACGTGTCTATGTATGCGTGTGTGTGCGCACGTGTACGTGTCTCTATGTATGCGTGTGTGCGCGCGCATGTGTACATGTCTCTATGTATGTGCGCGTGCAAGCCTGTGTGTGTCTATGTATGTGGGCGTGTGTCTTTGTATGTGGGGGTGCCTATGTATGTGGGCGTGCCTGCGTGTCTTATACCCCCTACACAAAATAACTGTCCCATTCTGCCTAAACCATTATTTGATTGAACATTTAAAATTACGAAAACAAACTAGGAAATGCTCTTGCTTAGAGTACAAAAGGCTTAGAAATTTATTTTAGAAAGGATGTAAAATTATATTTTTGGACGTGTAACAACCTGACTCACTGGAAAAGATTCACTAAGAGGTCTCTTAAGCTTCATAAGAACGTTTTATGCAACAAATGAATGTACTTGCAGGATAGAGAGCACCTCCAGGTGCAGTAAGAGCAGGCTGGGACTTCACAGCCTCCCAGCTGACTGCACTCCACAGTAAGCAGTGAAATAAAATCCCAGAATTAAAAAAAAAAAAAAAAAAAAAATCAATCCCCAAAATGGTATTACAATGAACACCACCAAAGCAGCAAGTGTATAAATAAAAATAATAACTTTATTAAAAGCAATGCATCTCTCAGCCTCTGCAGGGGCTGTTTCCTCAGGCTATACTTAAAATAAATTAAATACACTTGCTATATAAAAAGGGATATAAAAGCTCTGATAGGTTAAACAATTAATAAAAATCACCTGTGTGTGTCATCAGTAGGTAATTATTTGACATAGTAAACAATGACCTCACATGAGAGATTTAACCCTTTCATTGCCGGGTTAAAAAGTCTACATCAGAACAGCGTTCCGATGTAGACAAATTGAAATCACGCGATCGTGCAAAAGATCGGGTCTGGGGGCGTCCCTAAGACACTAGGAACGCCCTCCAGACCCCGATCAAATCGTGCAAGCCTAGTAGGTTTCAGGACAGCCGTTTGCAATGACGTTGTATTCCATCATAACAGCTTTAAAGCCCAGTGCCGTTGTGACTGAATACAACGGCATAACGGCATTAAAAAGGTCAACAGATTATACATAAGAGAGATGTGAAAGTTTAACAATCTACATACATGGGCCCACAATTTAAAACAAGAAAAAATCTTGTTTGCCCATAGGCATTGCAATCTTATGCTTCTGTTTGCAAATAAAAAAACACAGAAACCACACATATACTAAATGGCACTAAAAAAAAAAAAAAGACCCCCCCCCAGTCACAAAATGCAATGTTCTATGTAAATGCAGCCGTCTACACTGTGTACAGAATGTATTGACCCTACTTGTAAAAAAATGTATTGATTTATTGGCAATACTCATAACAGTAAATCACTTTTAAAAGAAGGGAAATAACACCTGCCTGGAAGAGATATGATCAAGGTCTAACTCCCCAAGTGAAATACTGTGAAATGTGAAGTCCACAAGTGTTTTACTAAACACCCCTGTAGTTCCGTCACCATGCGGTTCCTAAACCCTCCAGAATCTCTGTCTCCATGTGGGGAGGGGTGTATACCAATCAGGGAAAGTGATATCCCAAATCTACCAATCTTGAGGGAGAGAACACCGAATGGGGGCGGGGCCAGAGGGCTCTCTGGCTGCTATGCGTAAACACGCAAGTAATATGGATAAATTATCCCATCCTAACTACATAGAGCCTGACGAGCTAACAGCTGATCTTGTAGCCTAAGTAGCCCAAGGAAATTCCAGCCAAAATTTGAAAGCACATGGGTGCATTTTGGTATTGTACAGAAGCAATTTTGTAATATACATGCATTAGCAAAAATGCTTCTAATAAAAGCTATAGCTGTTTCAAAAGTGTATTCGGTATCCTCTCCCTCCAGATTGGTAGTTTTGGGATATCCCTTTCCCCGATTGATATACACCCCTCCCCACATGAAGACAGACGCTGGAGGGTTTAGGAACCGGATGGTGACCGCGCTACAGGGGTGTTTAGTAAAAAACACTTGTGGACTTCAAATTTCACAGTATTTCACTTGGGGAGTTAGACCTTGATCATATCTCTTCCAGGCAGGTGTTATTTCCCTTCTTTTAAAAGTGATTTACTGTTATGAGCATTACCAAAAAATCAATACATTATTTTACAAGTAGGGTCAATATATTCTGTACACAGTGTAGACGTCTGCATTTACATAGAACATTGCATTTTGTGACTGTGGGGGTCTGTTTTTTATAGTGCCATTTAGTATATGTGTGATTTCTGTGTTTTTTATTTGCAAACAGAAGCATAAGATTGCAATGCCTATGGGCAAACAAGATTTTTCCTTTTTTCTTGTTTTGAATTGTGGGCCCATGTATGTAGATTGTTAAACTTTCACAACTCTCTTATGTATAATCAATGTTAAATCTCTCATGTGAGGTCATTGTTTACTATGGTTACTATGTCAACTAATTACCTACTGATGACACACACAGGTGATTTTAATTAATTGTTTAACCTATCAGAGCTTTTTTATCCCTTTATATAGCAAGTGCATTTAATTTATTTTATGTATAGCCTGAGGAAACAGCCCTTGCAGAGGCTGAGAAACGCGTTGCTTTTAATAAAGTTATTGTTTTTATTTATACACTTGCTGTTTTAGTGGTGTTCATTGTAATACCACTTTGGGATTTTTTTAATTTTTGGGGGGGGATTTTATTTCACTGCTTACTGTGGAGTGCAGTCAGCTGGGAGGCTGTGAAGTCCCAGCCTGCTCTTACTACACCTGGAGGTGCTCTCTATCCTGCAATTACATTAATTTGTCTTCTATTCTGCTGACCCTGTCTACACAGTACTGGGCTATGTTTGTTTGCTCTTTATCTATACACAGATAATGGGATTACCTTCTCAAGTGTTCCAGACCTAACATGACTGTCAATTGGCAACAGTGAGCTGGACTACTGCAAAGCTCGAGCCCACCTTAGCACCACCATTGGGTGCACTTGTGAGTATTTTTCCAACTTTCTCCATTTATATAATCTGTTTGGGTGGTACTAGGCCATTGCGGCGCCTCTGTTTATCTTTCTGAAGATTGTCAAGTACCAGGATTCGACCATCCTTTGACAGAGAGCTGCCTGTTCTGGATTATATGGACTTTATTTTCAATTTGTTTGTATTGTTTAACTTTTAACTCTGGAGTAAGTAGGAAGTGCCCCCTATGGGATTCTTGTGTATGCTTGGGCACACCATTTTTTCTCTTTTTTTAAGTTTGGAAACTGGTGGCAAAAACATTTATCTCCATTAAAGTCTATGGAGAATTTTTATGTTGCCACCAGTTTTCAAACTTTACCCCCTCAATAGAAACTAGCCCTGTGTCTGTCAAACCACCAATCTGGAAAACAAATTCTCTGTAGTAATTACACTAATTTTATAGTTCCATTTTATGTATCACCATGTGTCTGCCTATGATTTCTTCCTAACAGTCATATGTGTATTACTATGTTTATTATTCTGTCAGCTATAGCATCATGTAACAGGACCAAGCTGCAGACAGCATTAAGCAGTTTCATGGGCAGAATTTGTACGTGCACAATTTATATTGTAGTTGCACTAAGTGGCACAAAGATTATTATTATTCACTTATGGCACATCACTGATATATTGTCACTTTATAAATAAATGATAACTAAGCATATTGCACTGCTGACTACTCTACATTCTGCTCCTGCCAAACAAGAAAGCCAGAAATTCCATATTCCACAATTAGCACAGACACAGAAAACCGAGAAGATGAAAAAACATTTCTTGGTATAACCGTTGCCTTGTCCGTCTCCATACTGGAAGCATTACTAGAATATAAGAAGTAGTCCTAAAGACTGTGTACACGGGCCATTTTTTGCAGTACAGCGATTCCAACCCTTACTCTCTCTCTCTGCCCCCTTCTCTTTTACTCTCTCTCCCCCCCCTCTCTTTTTCTCTCTCTCCCTCTCCCCCCCTCTCTTTTGCTCTCTCTCTCTCTCCCCCCTCCCTTTTGCTCTCTCTCCCCCCCTCCCTTTTGCTCTCTCTCTCCCCCCCCCTCCCTTTTGCTCTCTCTCTCCCCCACCTCCCTTATGCTCTCTCTCTCCCCCCCCTTCCTTATGCTCTCTCTCTCCCCCCCCTTCCTTTTGCTCTCTCTCTCCCCCCCCCTCCCTTTTGCTCTCCCTCTTCCCCCCCTCCCCTTTTTCTCTCTCTCTCTCCCCCCCTCCCCTTTTGCTCTCTCTCTCCCCCCCCATCTCCCTTTTGCTCTCTCTCTCTCCCCCCCCCATATCTCCCTTTTGCTCTCTCTCTCCCCCCCCCATCTCCCTTTTGCTCTCTCTCCCCCCCATATCTCCCTTTTGCTCTCTCTCCCCCCCATATCTCCCTTTTGCTCTCTCTCCCCCCCCCCCATCTCCCTTTTGCTCTCTCTACCCCCCCATCTCCCTTTTGCTCTCCCCCCCCCCCCCATCTCCCTTTTGCTCTCTCCCCCCCATCTCCCTTTTTCTCTCTCTCCCCCCCCCCATCTCCCTTTTGCTCTCTCTCCCCCCCCCCATCTCCCTTTTGCTCTCTCTCCCCCCCCCCCCCATCTCCCTTTTGCTCTCTCTCCCCCCCTCCCTTTTGCTCTCTCTCTCTCCCCCCCCCCATCTCCCTTTTGCTCTCTCTCTCCCCCCCCCATCTCCCTTTTGCTCTCTCTCTCCCCCCCCATCTCCCTTTTGCTCTCTCTCTTGCTCTCCCTCCCCCCTCTGTTTTGAGCTCTCACATCTGCACGGCCCCGCCCATGTCACACATGGACCTGCCTGTGACACGCCGGGTCCGCCCAGCCCTGTCATGCCAGGCCCCACCCACGCCCCCTCACACCTGGTCGGACCCAGATGCCAGGAGGTTAGTCTGTTGAAGGCCAGGTGTGTTTGTCCTTGCGCAGTCTCTACAGTGCATGACAGCTTCGGACAAACACACTTGGCCTTTTATATTATAGGATTGTCACATCCTGCCTGGTGTCAACAGTGGATGTTGTACCGATGAATAAAACATTTAATACCATGGCATGCTGATAACAATATAGATAAAAAGACAGAAAACTAATTAGAAATTCATTAAGTCCATTTTAATTTTTTTATATATATATGTAGCAAAAACTTGAAAAACTTGCACTCACTGGTCTTTTCAAACACCAAACATTTATTGTGACGATTCGGAGACAAAGTATCCCCTTCCTCAGACGTCTGAGGAAGGGGATACTTTGTCTCCGAAACGTCACAATAAATGTTTGGTGTTTGAAAAGACCAGTGAGTGCAAGTTTTTGCTACCATTATATACTACCCACTAGCACCCTGGCAGCTGAATCTGGAAGTGAGAGTGCTCATCTTGGCATTATATATATATGACATTATTAAGCGAATATTAACTAATCTAAAAAAATATATAAAATATGTCAATGCTTGTTGCATAATGTAACAAAATTGATTTAATGATAATTTGTGCAATTCATTTATGCTTAAAGGAATAGAAAGATCAAACATGAAATGTGCATGGCTGCATTTCAATTTGAAATAGAAGCATTTTTTTGTATCAAATATACGTTCATCAGCAAATATGCTTCTAGTAGAATCTATTACGGTTTTTCTGCAGGATACGCACATATCCTGTGAGTGCCTGTGCACGAGTATTCAAACACCAAGCTGGCGGTGGTGTGTATTACTTCTGTAGTCATACAGTCACTGCTGACTCTCTGCCAAGGTGTGGTGTTTGAATACTGGTACACAGGCCATTACAGCATATGTGCGTATGCCACTGGGAAAAAAACAGAACTTTTACTAGAAGTAGTTTTGCTAATGAAAGTATATTGCAAAAATGATTATATTTCAAATTGAAATGTACCCATGCATAATTCATTTTTGACCTTTCAATCCCTTTAAGAAACATAAATAACAAAATGTTATATTATACTGCCCCACCCAGATATACGGAAAAGAAAATAGCATTAACTGTGGCCCTCAAGCTCCTGCTAAAACCGGATTTATTCCAACTACTGAAAAAAATTGTAAAATTAAAAAAGGAACAAAAAAAGTTCTCTTTGTGGTTTCTAAAATAAAATATATATATATTTTTTAATTAAAACAAACACAAATATATTAAGGTTGCTAAAAAAACTAACTAAAATCTTTTTGTTTTGTTTTTACGCTTATGGCATTTCAATTCTCATCAATAGATGTGAGAATTGTTTTTATGCAAGAAAAAAAAAAGTTTAAATACTACTCCTGCATATACTTGACAGATGTGTTAAGCGTAATGTCCTGTTAAACTGAGTAAGAATATCCTGATTTAAACAGGACAATTTGATAAATCTGATTATTTTAGTAATGTGCGTGTCTTCTTGTACACAATAAGAAATGTGCCCAGAAAACTCACTTTCACAAAATCCCCACTTCCGGTCATTCTGGTAGTTGTAGGTGGTTGCGCACCAAAGTCGCCCGTCCTTTCTTCCATCTGATGTGCATTCCGAGTATTCCTTGTCCAAGAATAAGAAGGGGAAGTGGCAGGGCTCTCCGGCGGCAGTGCCTCCCACGGCTGTGATTACTGCATTATAAACATACGCATTACTTTATTGTCTTGTACACAATACAACAAAACCCAAGCCCAAATCTCAATGCACAAATGTACATGGACATACATGTTATTCTGTTCCTCAGGATTTAGGGCATTCTGTAAAAAGGTACAGGAACAATATATTGTGGTTTTTGCCGTTCGCTGCACCTTGATCTAAAAAGCATATTTCTTCAACACAACTTAAAGCAGGGGTCGACAAATCTCTGTTTACAATTTAGGAGCCAGTAAGAATATTTAGGAGCCAGACAGTGGTATTTGTATATAGATCTATGGAGGATAACAAATAAGAGCTACTGGCCCCCTGGATTTGCCAAGCCCTGACTTAAAAGGGATACTGTACCCAAATTATTTTATGATTCAGATAGAACATGCAATTTTGAGCAACTTTCTAGTTTACTCCTATTATCAAATTTCTTCGTTCTCTTGGTATCGTTATATGAAAAAGCAGGAATAAAAGCTTACCAGCTGGCGCCATCTTTGGTTCAGCACCTGGGTAGCGCTTCATGTCTAAATGTAGCCACCAATCAGCAAACGCTACCCAGGGTGCTGAACCGCAAATGGGCTGGCTCGTAAGCTTACATTCCTGATTTTTCAAATAAAGATATCAAGAGAACAAAGTAAAAATGATAATAGGAGTATATTAGAAAGTTGCATGCTCTGTCTGAATCATGAAAGAAAAAAAAATTGAGTTCAGTGTCCCTTTAAAAAGGGACATTCAATTGCAAATACCCTGTATTATATGCAAGCAACAGTGCACAAACAAAATGTTTGATGTGTTTAACAAAAAGTCAGGTCTACAGCAACAGGGCACTACTAGGAGCTAGCAGATGATAATGCACTACTGGGAGCTAGCTAAAAATGGTTATTTACTGGACATATCTGGTAAGCCAACGACGAGACATGTGCGTAGCCACCAAATCACCAGCAAGCACCCAGCGGGGAACTGCTGCTACTGAGCTTACCAATGTATGTTTTTAACAAAGGATACCAAGCGAATGAAGTAAAATTATGCAAGTAAGTTGAAAAGTCTAATAAAATAGAAGGCCCTATTAGAACCGTGAACATTTAATTTTGACTTGCATGTCACTTTAAAAAGATGAAATGAAACTGCACATTGCGTTATAAAGACCACAGCATTTTCAGTGTTTACATGAAACAGCGTCGTGGTCCAATGAAATGAGAAGGGAAAAGGACACACCCCCTACACCTGAAGAGGCTGCTGAGGTTGTGCCAATCAAGCATGGCAGATGGAGGTTTCACATCGGAGGAAACAAGCTGATGAAATCCTCTGTACAAGTTGCTCAACCCAAAAAGATGCGTTAACAATTAACCCAAGTTACTTTTAAGTTTTATACCAACTGCATAATCCAAGGAATTGTTTCAGGAAGCAGAATTCATTTATTTTTGATTGTAGACAATTAGAACTTTACCAAAACATAATAATAGGAACAATAAAAGGGACAGTGTACCCTAATTATTTCCCCCCTTTGAAGGGACAGTATACTGTAAATATGTTTTCCCTTAATTTATTTCCGTGTTTGTGTATATGAAATAACTGGTTTTATGCTTTGGAACCACAGCTTATTACAATGGGTTGAGCTTGCAGGTAAAATTAGATCTCATTATGTCATTACTTGCTTCCTTGTCTTATATTTGTCTGTAAACCAAAGCTCAATACTTAGGGTAAACAATAACAATAAGCAGGTAATAACAATTAAGCAGGGAAAACAGATTCTTGGGAATTAAAGGGTTAAACATTTGTGGGTAAACTGTCCCTTTAATTTGTTCCCAATGATCCATTTTACCTGCTGAAGTGTATTACATTGTTTACAAATGGCTCTTATTTTTATTTTAGCATAATAGTGTTTTTTTGCCTATGATATCCCTGCCTATACTGAAAGTTTCTATACTTAAAAAGGGACACTGAAGCCAAATTTTTTCTTTCGTGATTCAGATAGAGAATGCAATTTTAAGCAATTTTCTTCATTCTCTTGGTATCTTTATTTTAAAAGCAAGAATGTAAGTTTAGATGCCGGACCATTTTTGGTGAACAACCTGGGTTGTTCTTGCTGATTAGTGGATAAATTCATCCACCAACAAACAAGTGCTGTCCATCGTACTGAACCAAAAAATAACTTAGATGCCTTCTTTTTCAAATAAAGATAGCAAGATAAATAAGAAAAAATGATAAGAGTAAATTAGAAAGTTGCTTAAAATCGCATGCTCTATCTGAATCACAAAAGAAAAAAATTGGTTTCAGTGTCCCTTTAAGTATTGGCCTACAGAAAAGCTATGTAAACAAATCCAGCAAAAGAAATTACACTCCCAATGGGAGGGGGGATAGAAATAAGTAATACAATTTTAAATCAATTTTTTCTAAGGGGGTCGATTTATCAAAGGCTTTCGCCAGCCATTGAGCCCTAAAACTGCAGGGTCTTACAAGAGAACCTGACAACGGTGAGCTGCGGTGGACAGGGGCGCGTATGTGCGCCTCAGCTTGATAAATCGCCCCCTAAGTATTGGGCTTTGGTAAACAGAGAGAATATAAAGAAGCACAGAAAGTTATAAAATAAGGAGATCTGATATTACCGATACTTTTTTTTTAATGTCATGACAGCTTACCAAGCACAATACAGACTAATGATTTAGGATTGCTTCTTTATAATTATGAACTGTATCTCAAAAGACATTTTGAAATAATAAAGTTAGTGGCAAGTTCATATTAAGGAACAGAAGCATCTCTGCATGTTCAGCTATAAAAGTCTGTTTCTGCTGGTGGTCTGACAAAATGCAGAAGGACATTTGGCCGACGGACAGAAAGCTAAAGAATATTCCGATTTCGGCCGAGGACAGATACGTTCCAGAGTGCTCTGTTCTAATCAGAGCCTTGGGCGCCGCAACTGCCTCTGGGAACCTTACCATGGGTCCCAGGCCGCACGTTTTGTAATTCTCTGTCTGGGAAATTATCTATCAAATGTATCTATTGCATCTATTGATCTATCTAATCTATGTATCTATCTATCTAATCTATCTATCTCGTGGCCGGACTGTTATCTGACAGCCACTTGTGTTTCGGCCAAATGTCCATCGGCCAAGTGTCCGTCGGCCAAAAGTCCGGCCACGGTTTCTGCTATCAGTAAGGACGTTTGACGCTAGGCTGAACAGTCTCACTTTTCACACTATTGCATGGGGCAAAAATATATTTTTGGGCCATTAAATCTCAGTTTATTAAAGGACCAGTCAACACAGTAGATTTGCATAATCAACAAATGCAAGATAACAAGACAATGCAATAGCACTTAGTCTGAACTTCAAATGAGTAGTAGAATTTTTTTCTGACAACTTTAAAAGTTATGTCTTTTTCCACTCCCCCTGTACCATGTGACAGCCATCTGCCAATCACAAATGCATACACGTACCATGTGACAGCCATCAGCCATTCACAAATGCATACACACTTATTCTTGCACATGCTCAGTAGGAGCTGGTGACTCAAAAAGTTTAAATATAAAAAGACAGTGCACATTTACAGGGAGTGCAGAATTATTAGGCAAATGAGTATTTTGACCACATCATCCTCTTTATGCATGTTGTCTTACTCCAAGCTGTATAGGCTCGAAAGCCTACTACCAATTAAGCATATTAGGTGATGTGCATCTCTGTAATGAGAAGGGGTGTGGTCTAATGACATCAACACCCTATATCAGGTGTGCATAATTATTAGGCAACTTCCTTTCCTTTGGCAAAATGGGTCAAAAGAAGGACTTGACAGGCTCAGAAAAGTCAAAAATAGTGAGATATCTTGCAGAGGGATGCAGCACTCTTAAAATTGCAAAGCTTCTGAAGCGTGATCATCGAACAATCAAGGGTTTCATTCAAAATAGTCAACAGGGTCGCAAGAAGCGTGTGGAAAAACCAAGGCGCAAAATAACTGCCCATGAACTGAGAAAAGTCAAGCGTGCAGCTGCCAAGATGCCACCAGTTTGGCCATATTTCAGAGCTGCAACATCACTGGAGTGCAATACTCAGAGACATGGCCAAGGTAAGAAAGGCTGAAAGACGACCACCACTGAACAAGACACACAAGCTGAAACGTCAAGACTGGGCCAAGAAATATCTCAAGACTGATTTTTCTAAGGTTTTATGGACTGATGAAATGAGAGTGAGTCTTGATGGGCCAGATGGATGGGCCCATGGCTGGATTGGTAAAGGGCAGAGAGCTCCAGTCCGAATCAGACGCCAGCAAGGTGGAGGTGGAGTACTGGTTTGGGCTGGTATCATCAAAGATGAGCTTGTGGGGCCTTTTCGGGTTGAGGATGGAGTCAAGCTCAACTCCCAGTCCTACTGCCAGTTTCTGGAAGACACCTTCTTCAAGCAGTGGTACAGAAAGAAGTCTGCATCCTTCAAGAAAAACATGATTTTCATGCAGGACAATGCTCCATCACACGCGTCCAAGTACTCCACAGCGTGGCTGGCAAGAAAGGGTATAAAAGAAGAAAATCTAATGACATGGCCTCCTTGTTCACCTGATCTGAACCCCATTGAGAACCTGTGGTCCATCATCAAATGTGAGATTTACAAGGAGGGAAAACAGTACACCTCTCTGAACAGTGTCTGGGAGGCTGTGGTTGCTGCTGCACGCAATGTTGATGGTGAACAGATCAAAACACTGACAGAATCCATGGATGGCAGGCTTTTGAGTGTCCTTGCAAAGAAAGGTGGCTATATTGGTCACTGATTTGTTTTTGAATGTCAGAAATGTATATTTGTGAATGTTGAGATGTTATATTGGTTTCACTGGTAAAAATAAATAATTGAAATGGGTATATATTTGTTTTTTGTTAAGTTGCCTAATATTTATGCACAGTAATAGTCACCTGCACACACAGATATCCCCCTAAAATAGCTATAACTAAAAACAAACTAAAAACTACTTCCAAAACTTCAGATTTGATATTAATGAGTTTTTTGGGTTCATTGAGAACATGGTTGTTGTTCAATAATAAAATTAATCCTCAAAAATACAACTTGCCTAATAATTCTGCACTCCCTGTAGTTAATGGAAGTAAATTGGAAAGTTGTTTAAAATAGCATGCTCTATCTGAATAATGAAAGTTTAATTTTGATTGAGTGTCCCTTTAACTGCCCAGTACATCAGGGGTTTGTCTGAATGAGGTACAGTGATCTCTCCCAGGTAGGCTTCCAGCTGTAAAGTAGCAGCTTTTGGAGCACAGCTCTGATGTACAATAATACAAATAACAGCAATTTGTATTGGCAGAACAGAAGTGAACAATTTTTAGTTAAGTCTCCACTTCAGCTTAAAATGAAATGGGAACATGCAGTTTGAAAAAACGCCACAAGATGGCGTATGGGTAGGAATTGGAGGTATCGGTTTAAGTATCGGTGCATTTTCACGAGTACAAGTACTCATGCAAATACTTGGTATCGGCACCAATACCGATACTAGTATTGGTATCGGTGCAACCCTAATTGCAAGCAAAAATGTATTTTTTGTAGCCCAGGACACATCCCTTGAAAAGTATTGTTTAGCTTATCTCCTTTGTGGTAGCCAATTAGAGACAGAGATACATTAGCTCCTATATATTAAACAATCACTGTGCAGCATGTAGGACGATCAGGGTTCTGAGATGCCTCTCTCTCTTTAAATTACAGGGAAAGCAGGCAAAATAGAAAAATAAACTGCATTTCAAAGTTGTACTACAACATAAAATAAACCTTTTACATGGAATTCCATTTGGAGTTAGCGGTTACTGTAAACACTTTCTTTCACCTGATCATACATATACATAATTCTTATTGTTTGTTCAAAGAGATATTGTATTTAGAAAATAGGTTGTTCTACATCAATAAAAGGATTTATTATCAGGGGGAAAATATCCTTATGAATGTGTGGTCATATTAGTATATTAGTTTTGTAGAGATGATAAAAAAGAAATCAAATAATACTCTGAAAAACAGGGGCACACAATTCATTAAAGTTTATAAAGACGCTTATTTTTTAAAATACTTACCTTTGCGTTATGGTAAACGCAATGCCGATCCTCCGCTCCTGCTTTCTTTTGCAGATCAATGACGAATCCGGCTTCCTCCAATCCTTTGTGTGCCCCCTTTGCCGTCCAGTTGGTGGGGCAATGCAACGATTGGAGGAAGCCGGATTCGTCATCGATATGCGAAAGAAAGTCTGAGGTGTGGTGTTTATGTTTACCATAACACAAAAGGTAAGCCTTTTAAAAAATATGCATCATTGTAAACTTTAATGAACTAAAGTGCCCCTGTTTTATTTGATACTTGGCTTTAATTCATTAATTTTTACAATCACTTTAAAGGGATAGAAATGTCAAAAAGAAATGTGCATTTCAGTTTTAAATAGAATAATTTTTGCAATATACTTCCATTAGCAAAAATGCTCCTAATAAAAGTTATTACTGTTTTCCAGCAGCATACGGAAATATGCTGTGAGCCTGTGCACCTTTACAGAGAGTCAGCAGTAGCGTGCATGACACAAAAGAGGTCTTCACAGACACAAAACACACAACTGTCGGCACTGAGCTTGAATACTGGTGTACAGGTGGAAGTACATGGCAAAATTTATTATATTTAAAACTGAAATGCACATTTCAATGTTGACCTTTCTATCCTTTTAACAAGAGAACAGACAATTATGATGCGAATACTGAGCAAAAATGCCAAAAATTGCCTGTGTCATTTATGAACGGAAAAACCTCTTTTAAGGGGGTTAAATTGTCATGCGGTTTTTATTCTACTTTAAATAATGTAAATGCACAGGGAGCATCTTCTCATTTTCCTCTCTGGTTACCTGTTTTTTGTAGTTCTGCTTTTGGGGTATCACTCTCTGTTTTCTGGGTATCGGTTTCGGGATCATTAGCTGTCCCCATCTGATGAGAATCTGTATCTTTGCCCAATGAGCTGTCCGTGACTGCATCACTTATTTTATCAAACTCCACATCATGCGGAGAGTTAAACTCACTACTTGATTGCACTAAAGGTTCCTGAGTCTCCTCGGAAATTACGTCAGACTCATGAAAAGTGTCCTCTGGAAGAATAAGCTCAGTCTCTGAGGTTTCGTCACTGTCCTCTTGCATTAATTCAGGAACTTGCACAATATCCATCTCGGCTACATTGGGGTACTCCAATTGCTGGTCTTCCATGGGTACTGGCTGAGGAGATAAGGAAGAAAAAAAAAATAATATTAAAAACACACTGCCAGGAACGCACAAACATTTGGCATAATATTAAAATTAGAATCAGTCTTGTAAGCAGCATTTTAAAATCAGAATATAACAGCTGAATCAAATAATACTGAAGAATAGCTGTGCATTTGTTTACAGATGAAGGTTTCGTTTTCGGAGGAATTACCTATTTGAAGGTTCCTTCTGGAAACAAATTTTACACTTTTAAATAATGAACACTTTTACAAATCAACACAAGTGAGTTGATTATACCTTTAACGAAAGGAAAAACATATTTTTTTTTAAGATGTTGTTATGCTCGCTGAAAGAGTGAATCAACAAATTATCATTGGTTTGTTAAATTTCTTGGATTAGTTAAAAGCACCAATTATTATTTGTTCGCAAACAAAACCTCAGAAAGAATTAAAAAAATTGTGATCATTCATCCTCTGTAAACGAATGTACATGTTCAGTAAATATTCAAGGCCTACAATTTAACACAGAAGATTTCCTTTTTTTCTTGGAATCTGTATCAATACAAACCACAGTGGCATACGCCAAATGTCTCTGTTATAATGCCGTAGATATTTTAAGAGCAGCCTTTTTGGAGCAAGAATAAGCATCATTTCTTGCACAAAGTAACCCCAACTGCAACATGTAAATATTATTAGGTTAGACAAATAACAGAAGTGTGCACACCACAGAATGTGACAAATTGGATCAAATATAGTTTTCTGTTTTTGCGAATTTATTTTATAATACAGTTTTACTAAATACAAATGAAACAAATCCTTGGAAATATTAGAACATCTAATAAAAAAAAAAGAAAAAAAAAAGGAAAACCAACTTATAGAAAAAACCCCATAGTACTTTAATATTGTGATGAGACTCATTTCATTGTGGCATACCCGAGTATAGGCCCCTTTATCTGACACACCAGGTCATCATTTCTTTGTGATATTTCGCTGTGACACTCTCACAGTGCGATACACTTTATGTGGCACTTTCCCTGTGACGCGCTTTATTTCAGCGTTTCTCAACGCCAGTCCTCAAATGTCACTAACCAGCCAAATTGTAAGGATTTCTCTACCTGAGCACAAGAGCAGGTGCTGGCGCACCCCTTACCAATGCTCCAGGCTGAGGCAGAACTTTATTTCCCTATCTGCGTTGTGATATTGGTTTTATTTATTTTTTTACATTTAGTGAAAATTTTTCTGCAGCTCATTATGAAATAGGCTAGTGCATTTGAATCCTTCCTTAGGATCCGAATGGGTAAGTAAACGCTATTTGGCTCTTTTCAGAGCTGGATTGATTCTGGTGCAAGATCACCACGTTAAGATCTGTGCAAATCCAGATTTTAAAGTAATTCTCTTGCACAAGAATCAATCCGGCTCCAAAAGAGCACTTACTTCTGCATTCAGATCCTAACGAAGGATTGGAATCCACAAGCCTGATACCAAACATAATTTTTTTGGTTTCAGAATTCAGATAGAACATACAAAATTTAAACAACTTTCCAGCTTACGTCAATTATAAAATCTGCTTCGTTCTCTTGATATCATTTGCCGAAGGAGCAGCAATGAACTGAGAGCAAGCTAAATCGAAGTTAGCCAATCACAAGAGACAAATGTGCGCAGGTACCAACCAGCAGTGCAGGATATGCACATTTTTTTCAACAAGAAAACCAAGAATATTTTAAAATAGAAGTGAATTTAAAAAAAAGCGTCCTAAAATAACATGTTCTATAAATCATGCAAGTTTAATTTGGACTTTCCTATCCCTTTTAAAGTGAAGGTAAAGCTACCTCTCTATGAAACTGTACTAACATTTTTTGCACAAAACGAATGACTTTTATTGATCATTTCTTTTAAATATCATTCTAAAGAAAAGTTATTGCGGTTTGTACTCACTTATTTGTTGTCGGCAAATTCAACCAGTTTTTCTTTTTTTATGGGTTGATCACTTTTTTTTTTTTTTTTTTTTTAAGAGCCTATTGAAAATCTGGCCGTTAGGCGGCCGTCAATCAACGTCATCCTCCTCCCAGATGATGTGTACATGTGATTAGATTTGTTGCTTCAGCTAGAAATCAACGCGCGCTCCCGTTTCAGCATGCCTAGTAGTAGTATTATGGAAACGTATCACAGATATTCAGAATGAAGCTGTTATCTCTCTCGCATAACATAACGATAAAGATTGCCAATTCGCGCTTGCGCAGAAGACACTGAAATCGCCGTTGGTGCATGCGCTGTTTCACAGAGACTCGTGAACGCGCTTTAGGCAGATGTAGAACACTAGAAACGCAGGAAGTAGTATATGGGAGGAGTCAGACATTGCAATGGTAGGGAGAGAACAATTTTGAAATAAAATAAATATTAAAAAAAATTGAGAAAAATAAATAAATTAGCAATTACGTTAGGGTAATATTAACAAATGCATTAATGTATTGAAAATGCTTAAACGTTACCTTCACTTAAAGTTAAGCAGTTACCTTTAAAGGGACAGTTAAGTCAAATTTAATTTTTATGAGTTAGATAGGGCATGCAAATTTAAACAACTTTCATCATCAAATTTGCTTTGTTCTCTTGGTATTCTTTATTAAAAGCTAAACTTAAAAAAGCTCATATGCTAGTTTATAAGCCCATGAAGGCTTCAGTGAATTGTCACAGTTAGACACTGCTAGTTCATGTGTGCCATACAGGTAACATTGTACTCACTCCCATGGAGTTATTTATGAGTCAGCACTATTTGGCAAACGTCTGTCAAAAGAATTGAGATAAGGGAACTGTCTGCAGAGGCTTGGATACAAGGTAATAAACAGAGGTAAAAGGTGTATTAATATAACCGTGCTGGTTATGTAAAACTGGGAATGGGTAATAAAAGGGATTATCTATATTTTTAAATAATAAAAAATGTTGGTGTAGACTGTCCCTTTAAGCACCAGCTCAATTGCAATTTAAAGATTAACAAGATAATAAAGCAAATTTAAAGCTATATTATAGTGGAGAATTTGAGAGTTGCAGTGCAAATTAGCTGCTAAACATTTTACATTCAGGAGTCTCAGCAGAAAGGGTATGGTTAAATAAAAATCCCTAAGAGCCAGTCATCAACCAATGAGCTGCTGCTTTGTAGCACTGCCCCATATTTAACTGTTCTCTTTGAACAGTGCTTCGCTCTGGCTGCACTGGTAATTACGCAGCGCCTATTATTTTATAGAAGCTTAACTACTTTAAAGAAACGAAACACTTACACTTATAGCTTTAATGTTTAAACAACAAATATAACTTTGAAGAAAAAAAAAATATCCACATACTAGTCTCAAGCTAATCTTCACTTTAAATACATCATTATAACGAACATTTAATATCCCTTTAAGAAGAAATCATGTATGTTGTATTGGATTTGGCACAATGGCATCACAATGGGATTCACATAGGGAACAAGTACTTCTAGAATATCCCCTGGCTCCTAATTTTTCAGTGTATTCTATTGCAGGGCTTGACAAATTTGTTCAAAATTTAGGAGCCATGGACACTGCAGTCTCTTAAAGGAATAGTCAAGTCAAAATTAAAAACTTTCATGATTCAGATAGAGCAGGCAATTTTAAGCAACTTTCTAATTTACTCCTATTGTCAATTTGTCTTCGTTTTCTTGGTATCTTTATTTGAAAAAGCTGGAATGGAAGCTTATATGCCGAACCATTTTTGGTTCATCACCTGGGTAGCGCTTGCTTATTGTTGTCTAAATGTAGCCATACAATCAGAAAGTGCTACCCAGGTGCTGAACCAAAATTGGTCTGGCTCCTAAGCTTACTTTCTAGCTTTTTAAATAAAGCTACCAAGAGAACAAAGACAAATTGACAATAGAAGTAAATTATAAAGTTGCTTAAAATTGCAAGAGCTATCTGAATAAAAGTTTATTTTTGACTAGACTATTCCTTTAACCCCCCCATCTGTTCGCAATGTTAATTACAGCTCGTGTTGTCATCACAGGTGAAACCAAGTGACATTAACTCCCCCACCTGTGTTGTGTCATTGGTAAAGAGGTTTCACGGAGGGCTTGGCCAAAGTTGGATTTGTATTTCACAGTTGCAAGGCCTAGATTCAGCTGCACATGGCTAGACTTTAGGTGTTGCTGGCAGGGGGAGTGGGGTGCATCCAAGGGTGTCTTAGGGCTTTTATTTCATATTCAATTTACAAAGAAAATTATGCAATCAAATAAGTTCGCTTCCTGTAAACTTAAATTATTATGGCAAAACTCAATGACACACTCACCTGGGCCTCTTCATTATCACCATCTAGAAAACAGAAGATCACATAACTATTAGCAAATGGACAGTATTGCAGATTCCAAATAGGCTCTAACATTTAGGGATTTCACACACTTTAATTGGTCCTATGTGGTTAAACTATTTACAATTTTTTTTTTTTTTAAATAATTTCCTCTGGAAAATGGGCTATATTCTACAAGAACCCCGCCCCCCCCCCCCCCCCCCCAGATTATTTAGATTCACTGTAATGGTCAATTCTGCAAAAAATGAGCAAGACTGAGTGATGTGGTGGGGTTGGGGGGTTGAGTAGAACCAAAAGCACTAAGCTGGAAGGGGGTGACAAAGGCACCGGGAAAGAACAGCCAGGCACTACCAGCACAGAGTGGCGGGGGAGGACAGACAGGCACTGCCAGCACAGAGTGGCGGGGGAGGACAGACAGGCACTGCCAGCACAGAGTGGCGGGGGAGGACAGACAGGCACTGCCAGCACAGAGTGGCGGGGGAGGACAGACAGGCACTTTCATGATTCAGATAGATTCCAATTTACTACTGATGCTTTGTTCTCTTTGTATCTTTTATTGAAGAGTAAAACTAGGTAGGCTTATAAAAGCTCAGTAGTGTGCACTGGACTTAAATACTCTATGGAAGCAGTGTTGTGCAACATTATTTGTAGTTTTGTTATACAATAGACACCGCAAGCATAGTGTGGCGGGAACAGACAGGCACTGCCAACACAGAGTGGTGGGACAGAGACAGGCACTGCCAGTCCTGAGTGGTGGGGGGGACAGAGTGGCACTGCCAGTCATGAATGATGGGGGAATGGACAGGCACTGCTGACCCGAGAAGTGGGTTAGGGGGGACAGACAGGCATTGCTGCCCTAAGCAGTGGAGGTGGGGCGCAGATAAGCACTGCTGCCCTGAGTAGTGGTGGCAGGCAGGCACTACCAGCACTGAAATGGGGAAAAGACAGGTATTGACAAGACTGAAAACTTAGAGAAAGGCAAGTTATTTGAGGGGACACACAGGCACTGCAAGAGAGGGAGCAGACAGGCATTGACATGAATGAGAAAGGTAAGAGAGGCACTAAATTGATTGTAGGGGCACGCATGCACTGACAGGACCGAGTAGGGTGACAGAGGAGCTGACAGGACCGAGTGGGGTGACAGAGGAGCTGACAGGACCGAGTGGGGTGACAGAGGAGCTGACAGGACCGAGTGGGGTGACAGAGGAGCTGACAGGACCCAGTGGGGTGACAGAGGAGCTGACAGGACCCAGTGGGGTGACAGAGGAGCTGACAGGACCCAGTGGGGTGACAGAGGAGCTGACAGGACCCAGTGGGGTGACAGAGGAGCTGACAGGACCCAGTGGGGTGACAGAGGAGCTGACAGGACCCAGTGGGGTGACAGAGGAGCTGACAGGACCCAGTGGGGTGACAGAGGAGCTGACAGGACCCAGTGGGGTGACAGAGGAGCTGACAGGACCCAGTGGGGTGACAGAGGAGCTGACAGGACCCAGTGGGGTGACAGAGGAGCTGACAGGACCCAGTGGGGTGACAGAGGAGCTGACAGGACCCAGTGGGGTGACAGAGGAGCTGACAGGACCCAGTGGGGTGACAGAGGAGCTGACAGGACCCAGTGGGGTGACAGAGGAGCTGACAGGACCCAGTGGGGTGACAGAGGATCTGACAGGACCGAGTGGGGTGACAGAGGAGCTGACAGGACCGAGTGGGGTGACAGAGGAGCTGACAGGACCGAGTGGGGTGACAGAGGAGCTGACAGGACCCAGTGGGGTGACAGAGGAGCTGACAGGACCGAGTGGGGTGACAGAGGCGCTGACGGGACTGGGTTTTAGAGAGTCAGTAAGAGGAACACCTAGAGTCACTCACTATCAGACTAGGTCTATGACAGCCGGTGAGTTACACACTTACCGTCTGCAGCCTCGACTCTGGGAATCCAGAACACAGCAACAAGGACACCACAATAACACCCGAGGAGCAATAGAGCCCTCAAGGCTCGGACTCCCATCTTCCCACGACCCCAAACCAGAACGATTCACTCTGACAACCCCAGGGCCAGACAACGGCCTAAACCATCTCCATTAGCCAGCCGCGCACCGACGAGCAAGCCAATCAGATTAAGCTTCTCATCCACCTGGCCCAATCACAACATGAGGTCTGCTTCATAGCCAATCAGACTAGAGGGGTATGATTCCGGGTGCGAACACTTGTCAGTAGCGCTTCATTACATGGCCTTCCGTGATTGGTTGGTAAGGTTATCATAGTAAACAAACTACATTACCCAATGCGCCTTTTTGGTTTACTTTTACTGTAAGGCTTCATGGGAAATGTAGTTGTTTTACTCATCAACCTTTAATAGATAGATCAGTTACGTAAGTGTACAATTGCTGACTATTATATATATTGTGGGACAGGAATTCGATGCAGTGAGTTTTTTTCTACACGATATTATTTTCACTAATGCGTTTTATTATCTTCCAGCACACTACAAATCAAAATGGAAACTTTCTTGCGAGCACGTTTACATACCCTGCATATCCACTACTCACTATGTGCTGTTTTATGTCATTTCTTCTCATGCACAACCACTAAGGTGCTTTACACATTGCTCAAGGGCACGGATTCCCCTCATTTTGTGTATGTGACATTAAAGGGACACTCAAGTCAAAATTAAACTTTCATGATTCAGATAGAGCAGTAATTTTAAACAACTTTCCAATTTACTTCCATTAACAAAATGTGCACAGTCTTTTTGTATTTACACTTTTTGAGTCACCAGCTGCTACTGAGCATGTGCAAGAATTCACAGAACATACGTATATGCATTTGTGATTGGCTGTTGGCTGTCACATGATACAGGGGAAGTAGAAATAGACATACTTTTGACATTTTTCAGAAATAAAACCTACTGCTACTCATTTGAAGTTCAGACTAAGGGGTAGATTTATTAAATGTAGGACAACGGATCATGTCTGCCGGACATCCCTAAATGCCGACAGTTATCGGCATTCAAGATTGCACAAGCATTTCAAGTGAAATGCTTGTGCAATGCTGCTCCCTGCACATTCGCGGCTAATTGGCGCAAACAGGGGGTGTCAATCATCCCGATCGTATATGATCGGTATGTCTTAGACCGCTGCTTCTTAAAGTGAAGGTAAAGTTTTTTCATTAAAAATGGATATGTATAATCCTTTTACAATCTCCAATGCAGTCGCTATGGTTTTTTTTAAATAAACTTATTTTTGACCGTATTTATCTACCTACATTTTTCTTATCGTAGCCATCAGAATCTCCTCCCATACAGCATTTCCGGGTTTCTGATACTTTGACGTATAGAGCGGTCCCACCCGCTCTATACGTGTAAACTAAGCTCGTGCACATCGAGCGTCTAATAACCGCGCATGCGCATTCTAAATTCTCTGTCACCATTGCGCATGCGTTAATCGTTAATGGACGCGCTCGCATTGCAAGTAGACAATACAAATAGTTGAGCATGCGCATAATTAACCATCCCCTGATGACGTCAATTGACGGCCGCCTAACGGCCAAAGAATCAATTGGCTATCTAAACAACGTGATCGTTGTTTAGAAAAAAAAAAAAAAAAACGGGTTGATTTTAGGATAGCAGAATCGGAGCAGATTATAAAAGATATGTAAGGTAATATTGAAAGATCGAAGTATTGATGAATGAACATGCTATTTATTTTGCATGATATATTCATTTATTTGTAGCAGACCCATTAACTTTACCTTCACTTTAACTTTTGTTTCTGGCAAACCTGAAGGCACACGCAGAAACAGCTGCATTCACAGCTTAATAAATTGGCCCCTAAGTGCTATTGCATTGTCTTTTTATCATGCATTTCTTGATTATGCAAATCTACTGTATTTACTGGTACTTTAAAGGGATATGAAATTAAAAATAAAACTTGCAGGATTCCTATAGAACATGCAATTTTAAGACACTTTTAAATTCACTTCTATTTTCAAATGTGCTTTGTTCTTGTTAGGTGTTGTTTTCAGGAGGGGGGTGTCAGTTCAGAACTGGGCATCGGGCACACTGTACCTGCTGGAAATTAGTACTTATCTGTTCAGGATATCCAGGAGAATAGATTTCAGACCACGCAGCTATGATCCCAAAAACTATTCTGTTTATTGCAAGTTGTAAGGCACTTTTTATAGCCAAGAGTTACAGCATATCGGGTTAACAAGTGAAGTATTCATAATTACATCATCTCATATTATTTCTGCAAGAACAAAGAAACTCATTTAAAATATAATTGGAAGAAAAGGAGTGTTAGGGAGTCATTTCTACAGAAATACCTAACTTCAGATAACAGTAACTGGGCCTCATAGCCCACCACAAATCAAGGCCGTTTGACATCTTGTAGAGATAACAATGCATCCAAGCACATCGTCAGGGTCATTCTCAGGGCTATTCTATCTATGCAAGTCTCCCTAACATCAGCATATTTCTCACTACATAATAAACCACTATAATAAAAGATTCATTAGACAAGATGGATTCCTAAGACAAAATGGCAGCGAAGAACAAGATGGCGCTAGTCATGCTAACAATTCCTAACATACCACCCTTTTATTCTAACAGAATAACATAAAAATAGACAGGCGCAGAAAATTAGTAAAGCCTTTAACAACAGTATAAGCTTAATACTACTGTAACATGACTCTATGTGAGAATAGGGCACAATTTGTCACTGCACATAGGTGCGGCCTCTCCAATACTTTCCGTTCACCTCCCAGCATCCCCAAAACTACCGGTCTATCTGCACAAAGACCCAACCAGCCCCCCATCTACCCCCAAACAACGCTGCATCTTTTATTTCTCCACCTGCATTGCTAGCACCCCCCCAATATGTCCAACAGTTCTTTCTCCACAGTAAAGCATGACATGGTAACAGCACAACTGTCTCTAGGTGGCCTCTGATCACTTTAAGAACAGTCTTTGTCCTCTTAGAGCGCTCCACCTTCCTCAGACACTTTGCTTTAATACAGTTCATTTGCAGTAGGGGTGCTTATCCAGTGTACTTCCGCAGGGAGATACTGGAAATCTGATGGTTTGTTCATGGGGTAGACAAGGCAGCCAGTGCAAGCATACACTCGAGTCAGAAGGAGTCTACGAAGGAAACAGAAACAATACAAGATGAGTACACATCCTAATACAATCACAATTATGTCCAAATAAAACTTCTTTCATCTTTTTTTTGTAAGCATCATAATTCCTTTAGCTTAACTCATCCTATGTCATTTTAAACCAAGAAAAAACATTGTTGATATATAATACAAACTAAATACATTTTCTATGTATGATTAATATAAACTTTTAGCTGAGACATGTCCTCATTATGTTCTATAGGGTGCAGGGTCTACAATATTCTGATATATTGCAGCATTTTCTTTAAACTATACAGGTGCAAACATATTCTGTATACTCAGTGGGCCATTCAATAGGTTTACAATACTGCAAGGTTTAGAGTGACGCTTATCTAAAGGGTTACTTTGTTTTAGTACATAATCTACAATGTGCACTAATACCAATAAGGCATGCTTTTCTGCAGACAAAACTATATGACTTCTTATAACTAATATGATCATTGACCCTGTAACTGCATAACAGGTCCTCAATATCAACCGGCAAGGCACAGTCCAGAGAAGGATAGTCTTTATGTTCTGACGACACACATCAGAGGAAACAGTCATGGATTACCCAGAGTCCAGTTCTGGGGCTGGTACCAGCATGCAAAGCAAAGAATGGATCCAAAGATTGTTCAGCACCTTTTACTGCAGTATGGAGGTTAAAACAATTTTGACAAAAGGTCTTTTATCTTCATTTTTTCTCTTTAAAAGGTTTACTTGCATTCAATCTTCAATCTTTTGAAGAGTACACTTATGGAATTTTATCTGTACAGATTTTACCTAAATATGGAAACTCAAAAATAATTCAGTTAGTGTCTTTAATCTCTGGATACAGCTGCATGATCTCATCCTGCAAATACAAATATTGTGTTAAGAACAAAATAGAAAAATAAAAACATTTTAGGTTCACTTTCTTACTTAAAATACTTAAAATAATAATCACCTAACTCACAATAAGATACTCATCAATATTCATCAATATTTCCCCCTTGTTTGCGTGAAACATCCCATGTGGCACGCAAACACAATATAACACAAAACTAAAAGACAAATCATGCACTCCACTCATGCATGCAGAATACAATTCTCAATAGCAAGCCACATCAAATACACCTCACTATTCAATATGCCATTCATACAGCACGCTTCCACACGCAGTCACAAAAGAGAAAAACATAACAATCTCTTAGAAAACAGTTAAAACCACTTGTCCATTCCACAAAACAAAACATTAACAGCCGACACAAACTTTAAACAATCACAATTAACCTGAAATTCAACACATATACTGACATTCACTGAAACACAGCACTCGCAAAACACTACAAATAATTAAAATCCTAAAAGAACCATCTATACCCTGGTTTGCAAATTCTACTATGCACAATACTATAAGATCATACTAATGATGCAATCACAGCAGATGCTCAATAAACTCCAGTTGCATATTTACAAATAAAATCCCTAACCATAAATTTACAAAAGAACACACAAACACCTAAGTATTCTATTTTAGGAATGATTAGATAATAATGATACAGCCACTGTTCTATATAGCTCCTGCTCACATGCACCATGCAAATCCACTGTTAAAGGGACATTCTAGTATAAATTAAACTTTCATTATTCAGATAGGACTTTTAAGTTTAATCAACTTTCCAATTTACTTTTATCATCAAATTTGCTTTTTTTCTCTTGGTATTCTTAGTTTAAACCAGACATCCCAAACTTGGCCCTCCAGAGGTTTTGGAACTTTATTTCCCATGATGCTCAGCCAGCTGATATGCTGGCTGAGGATCATGGGAAATGTAGTTCCTAAACCTCTGGAGGGCCAAGTTTGGGGATGTCTGGTTTAAACTAAACATAGGTAGGCTCATATGCTAATTTCTAAGCCTTTGAGGGCTGCCTCTTATCACAGTCTTTTTAAATCTCTTTTCAATACAAGGAGACAAAGTACACGTGGGCCACACAGACAACACTGTGCTCAGGCACAGGGGGTCATCCAAGATCCAGCACAAAACAATGCTAAACTCAAGACAATAAACAGTCACAGTCATGTGACCAGGGGGCTGGAAGAAGGCCCCTAGACACAAGGCAACTACAGAGGCAAAAAGTATATTAATATAACTGTGTTGGTTATGCAAAACTGGGGAATGGGTAATAAAGGGATTATCTATCTTTAAAACAATAACAATTATATGATAGACTGTCCCTTTAAATAAATCAGGTGTGGCACAAATAATTTGTGAAAAGCTGCTAGAATCCAGTCTATACTTTTACATAACCAAAATTTTAATAACACAATTATTTAATTTAACTTTGTTTATAATTTGATATTCACCATTCTGCAGCTCTCTAGCCAAATGTAACAAATGTATATAACAAAAAAACATAATTTATGTAAGAACTTACCTGATAAATTCATTTCTTTCATATTAGCAAGAGTCCATGAGCTAGTGACGTATGGGATATACATTCCTACCAGGAGGGGCAAAGTTTCCCAAACCTTAAAATGCCTATAAATACACCCCTCACCACACCCACAATTCAGTTTAACGAATAGCCAAGAAGTGGGGTGATAAGAAAAAAGTGCGAAAGCATATAAAATAAGGAATTGGAATAATTGTGCTTTATAAAAAAAAATCAAAACCACCACAAAAAAGGGCGGGCCTCATGGACTCTTGCTAATATGAAAGAAATGAATTTATCAGGTAAGTTCTTACATAAATTATGTTTTCTTTCATGTAATTAGCAAGAGTCCATGAGCTAGTGACGTATGGGATAATGATTACCCAAGATGTGGATCTTTCCACGCAAGAGTCACTAGAGAGGGAGGGATAAAATAAAGACAGCCAATTCCTGCTGAAAATAATCCACACCCAGAATAAAATTTTAATGAAAAAACATAAGCAGAAGATTCAAACTGAAAACACTGCCTGAAGTACGTTTCTACCAAAAACTGCTTCAAAAGAAGAAAACACATCAAAATGGTAGAATTTATGCAAAGAGGACCAAGTTGCTGCTTTGCAAATCTGATCAACCGAAGCTTCATTCCTAAACGCCCAGGAAGTAGAACTGACCTAGTAGAATGAGCTGTAATCCTTTGAGGCGGAGTGTTACCCGACTCAACATAGGCATGATGAAATAAAGATTTCAACCAAGATGCCAAAGAAATGGCAGAAGCTTTCTGGCCTTTTCTAGAACCGGAAAAGATGACAAATAGACTAGAAGTCTTTCGGAAAGACTTAGTAGCTTCAACATAATATTACAAAGCTCTAACAGCATCCAAAGAATGCAATGATTTCTCCTTAGAATTCATAGGATCAGGACATAATGAAGGAACCACAATTTCTCTACTAATGTTGTTAGATTCACAACCTTAGGTAAAAAATTCAAAAGAAGTTCGCAGCACCGCCTTATCCTGATGCAAAATCAGAAAAGGAGACTCACAAAAAAGAGTAGATAATTCAGAGACTCTTCTGGCAGAAGAGATGGCCAAAAGAAACAAAACTTTCCAAGAAAGTAATATAACGACCAAAGAATGCATGGGTTCAAAAGGAGGAGCTTGAAGAGCCCCCAGAACCAAATTCAAACTCCAAGGAGGAGAAATTGACTTAAAGACAGGTTTTATACGAACCAAAGGTTGTACAAAACAATAAATATCAGGAAGATTAGCAAACCTTCTGTGAAAAAGAACAGAAAGAGCAGAGATTTGTCTTTCAAGGAACTTGCGGACAAACCTTTATCTAAACCATCCTGAAGAAACTGTAAAATTCTCGGTATTCAAAAAGAATGCCAAGAAAAAAGATGAGAAAGACACTAAGAAATATAAGTCTTCCAGACTCTATAATATATCTCTCTAGATACAAATTTACGAGCCTGTCACATAGTATCAATCACAGAGTCAGAGAAACCTCTTTGACCAAGAATCAAGCGTTCAAACTCCATACCTTAAAATTAAGGTTTTGAGACAGAAAGACTGGTCTTAACGGAAGAGTCCACAGCTGGCAAGAGACCATCCGGACAAGATCCGCATACCAAAACCTGTGAGGCCATGCTGGAGCTACCAGCAGGACAAACGAGCATTCCTTTAGAATATTGGAGAATACCCTTGGAAGAAGAACTAGAGGCGGAAAGATATAGGCAGGATGACACTTGTAAGGAAGAAAATAATGCATCCACTGCCTCCGCCCGAGGATCCCGGGATCCGGACAGATACCAGGGAAGTTTCTTGTTTAGATGAGAAGCCATCAGATCTATTTCTGGGAGTTCCCACATTGAACAATCTGAGGAAATACCTCTGGGTGAAGAGACCATTCGCCCAGGTGCAACGTTTGGCGACTGAGATAATCCGCTTTCCAATTGTCCATACCTGGGATATGAACCGCAGAGATTAGACAGGAGCTGGATTCCGCCCAAACCAAAATTCGAGATACTTCTTTCATAACCAGAGGACTGTGAGTCCCTCCTTGATGATTGATGTATGTCACAGTTGTGACATTGTCTATCTGAAAACAAATGAACAACTCTCTCTTCAGAAGAGGCCAAGACTGGAAAGCTCTGAAAATTGCACGGAGTTCCAAAATATTGATCGGAAATCTCACCTCCTGAGATTCCCAAACCCCTTGTGCCGTCAGATACCCCCACACAGCTCCCCAACCTGTAAGACTTGCATCTGTTGAGATTATAGTCCAGGTTGGAAGAACAAGAAGCCCCCTGAACTAAACGATGGTGATCTGTCCACCATGTCAGAGAGTGTCGTATAATCGGTTTAAAGATATTAATTGAGATATCTTTGAGTAATCCCTGCACCATTGGTTCAGCATACAGAGCTGAAGAGGTCGCATGTGAAAACGAGCAAAGGAGATCGCATCTGATGCGGCAGTCCTAAGACCTAAAATTTCCATGCATAAGGCTACCAAAGGGAATGATTGTGACTGAAGGTTTTGACAAGCTGATATCAATGTTAAACTTCTCTTGTCTGACAAGGACAGAGTCATAGACACTGAATCTATCTAGAAACCTAAAAAGGTTACCCTTGTCTGAGGAATCAATGAACTGATTGGTAAATTGAACCTCCAACCATGAACTTGAAGAAACAACACAAGTCGATTCGTATGAGATTCTTCGAAAATGAGAAGACTGAGCAAATACCAAGATATCGTCCAAATAAGGAAATACCAAAACCCTGTTCTCTGATTACAGAAAGAAGGGCACCGAGAACCTTTGAAAAAAATTCTTGGAACTGAGGCTAGGCCAAACGGTAGAGCCAAAAAACTGGTAATGCTTGTCTAAAAAGAGAATCTCAGACACTAAAAGTGATCTGGATGAATCGGAATATGCAGATACACATCCTGTAAATCTATTGTAGACATATAATGCCCTTGCTAAACAAAAAGCAGGATAGTCCTACAGTAACCATCTTGAATGTTGGTATCCTTACATAACGATTCAATATTGATAGATCCGGAACTGGTCTGAAGGAATTGACCTTCTTTGGTACAATGAAGAGATAAAATAAAACCCCAGCCCCTGTTCCAGAACTGGAACTGGCATAATTACTCCAACCAACTCTAGATCTGAAACACATTTCAGAAATGCTGAGCCTTTGCTGTGTTAACTGGGACACGGGAAAGAAAAAAATCTCTTAGCAGGAGGCCTTAACTTGAAGCCAATTCTGTACCTTTCTGAAACAATGTTCTGAAACCAGAGATTGAGAACGGAATTGATCCAAATTTCTTTGAAGAAAACGTAATCTGCCCCATACCAGCTGAGCTGGAATAAGGGCCGCACCTTCATGGATACTTAGGAGCTGGCTATAGATTTCTATAAGGCTTGGATATATTCCAAACTGGAAATAGTTTCCAAACTGATACCGCTCCTGAGGATGAAGGATCAGGCTTTTGTTCCTTGTTGTGAGGAAAGGAACGAAAAAGACTATTAGACCTAAATTTACCTTAGATTTTTTATCCTTTGGTAAAAAAGTTCCCTTCCTTCCAGAAACAATTGAGATAATAATTTAATACCCTGGAAAGAAAGGGAAAGCAAAGTTGACTTAGAAGACATATCAGCATTCCAAGTTTAATCCATAAAGCTTTTCTAGCTAAAATAGCTAGAGACATATACCTGACATCAACTCTAATGATATCAAAAGATGGTATCACCAATAAAATTATTAGCATGTTATAGAATAATAATAATGCTATAAAATTATGATCTGTTACTTGTTGCGCTAAAGCTTCTAACCAAAAAGTTGAAGCTGCAGCAACATCCGCTAAAAATATAGCAGGTCTAAGAAGATTACCTGAACATAAGTAAGCTTTTCTTAGAAAGGATTCAATTTTCCTTAAATAAAGTACTATCTGCCGTAGGAACAGTAGTACATTTAGCAGGAGTAGAGACAGCCCCATAACCTTAGGGATTTTGTCCCAAAAAAACTCTAATCTGTCAGATGGCACAGGATATAATTGCTTAAACGTTTAGAAGGAGTAAAAGAATTACCCAAATTATTCCATTCCCTGGAAATTACTTCAGAAATAGCATCAGGGAGATTAAACACTTCTGGAATAACTACAGGAGATTTAAAAACCTTATTTAAACGTTTAGATTTAGTATCAAGAGGACCAGAATCCTCTATTTCTAATGCAATTAATACTTCTTTAAATAAAGAACGAATAAATTCCATCTTGAACAAATACAAAGATTTATCAGTATCAGAATGATGATGTTCATTTAAAAATTCATCTGAAAAAAGAGAAGTTTTAAAAGACTTTTATGTAAACTAGAAGGAGAAATAACAGACATAGCCTTCTTAATGGATTTAAAAAATAAAATCTCATATGTTTATCAGGAACACTCTGAAAATTAGATGTTGACGGAACAGCAACAGGTAATGTAACAGTACTAAAGGAAATTTTATCTGCATTAATAAGTTTGTCATGACATGCAATACAAACAACAGCTGGAGAAACAGATACCAAAAATTATAGCAGATACACTTAGCTTGGTAGCTCCAGCACTAGACAGCGATTTTCCTGTAGTATCTTCTGACTCAGATGCAACGTGAGACATCTTGCAATATGTAAGACAAAAAAACAACATATAAAGCAAAATTGATCAAATTCCTTAAATGACAGTTTCAGGAATGGGAAAAAATGCCAAAGAACAAGCTTCTAGCAACCAGAAGCAATGAAAAATGAGACTAAAATAATGTGGAGGCAAAAGCGACGCCCATATTTTTTAGCGCCAAATCAGACGCCCACATTATTTGGCGCCTAAAATGCTTTTGGCGCCAAAAATGACGCCACATCCGGAACGCCGACATTTTTGGCGCAAAATAACGTCAAAAAAATGACGCAACTTCCGGCGACACGTATGACGCCGGAAACAGAAAAGAATTTTTGCGCCAAAAAAGTCAGCGCCAAGAATGACGCAATAAAATGAAGCATTTTCAGCCCCCGCGAGCCTAACAGCCCACAGGGAAAAAAGAGTCAAATTTTTGAAGGTAAGAAAAAAATGATTAATTCAAATGCATTATCCCAAATATGAAACTGACAGTCTGAAAAATAAGGAAAGTTGAACATTCTGAGTCAAGGCAAATAAATGTTTGAATACATATATTTAGAACTTTATAAACAAAGTGCCCAACCATAGCTTAGAGTGTCACAGAAAATAAGATTTACTTACCCCAGGACACTCATCTACATGTTTGTAGAAAGCCAAACCAGTACTGAAACGAGAATCAGCAGAGGTAATGGTATATATAAGAGTATATCGTCGATCTGAAAAGGGAGGTAAGAGATGAATCTCTACGACCGATAACAGAGAACCTATGAAATAGACCCCGTAGAAGGAGATCACTGCATTCAAATAGGCAATACTCTCCTCACATCCCTCTGACATTCACTGCACGCTGAGAGGAAAACCGGGCTCCAACTTGCTGCGGAGCGCATATCAACGTAGAATCTAGCACAAACTTACTTCACCACCTCCATCGGAGGCAAAGTTTGTAAAACTGAATTGTGGGTGTGGTGAGGGGTGTATTTATAGGCATTTTAAGGTTTGGGAAACTTTGCCCCTCCTGGTAGGAATGTATATCCCATACGTCACTAGCTCATGGACTCTTGCTAATTACATGAAAGAAATAAGCTTTCTACTAAAGAATAATAATAAAATGTCCCCTTTAAATTGTTCCCAATGATTCATTGGCGTTACTTATAATAAAAATGTATACTGACGTTCATTAACTAGCCTAAGCAAGCATAACCAGCATAAAAACACACAGTGGGATGCAGGCTAGTTAAAGGGACATTTTACCCAAATTTAAAAATTATCTTTAATTGAAACTGCTGACACAGTTAAATATACTAGTGTTAGGCTTACAGGAAACCTCATTGTCTTCTCTGTAAATATTTCCTTAAAATCTCAGATTTTATATCAGTTTGCCTGTATCCCTTTAAATACTTTCTCTTCTCTTTTTTTTTTTCTGCTAGTATCACAGATTACAACACCAAGAATGCAGGCAATTTATCTTTTCAGCTTGCATTACAGAGAGAATTAAGTTACACTGCATAAATATCTGCTATTTAAACGGCAAATTTAAAAGGAATCATACAAAGAAAGGTCTCAAAAAATATATTTTGCAAACTACTAATACAGTGTTATTGCTGCTCATGAACTCCTTTCACATGAGTGAACTGGTCCTTTAAAAATAAAATGACAATTTTCCATTGCTCTGTCTAAGCCCTAAGCTTCGGTTTTACAGACAAATATAACACAATAAAATATACTTATTACCTGAAATTCAACCCAGTGCAATAACTGTGTCTTGAAAGCACAAAACTAGCTACTTAATCTACACAAACAAACTCACAAATGCAATTCCTCCCCTATATTTTAAACTATTCAGCTTGTATAACAAGCCATTGAAAATACCTTAATATCAAAACTATGTTACAGTGTACTGTCCCTTTAAGGACTAACCATGTATCACGTAACACCCATGTATATTAAAACTTCTACTGAATTAATTTACTTGCAACAGAAACGGACCCAAATACTTTTAGATAAATTTAATGATATACAGCCTATAACTATATTTTATCTTTTCCACTAACGCCGTGCACAGATCTTGCAAATACAATGTTAATCTTTTTCATTTACATTAATCAAACTTCAAATACCTCATTACAACGTCTGATTTCTTAGCTAATAAACTAGCTTAAATAATTTATCATACAGAAAGCAATACACACACACAAGCTCATCTCCTCTCGCATACCAGAAATCCACTCCCCTTTTCCTTCCTTTCCTTCTCAAGAAAACATATATTTCATAACATACCAAAGACACATAAAAATACAATAAGATCAACTTTCCACCAAATTTACAATGTATTTGAAAGTGTCGGAATTTGTAAAGAATGGCCATTTCTCCACAAATTGAGAAAACACATTTCAAAACAGGATAAAAACATCCTCCGTTCCTTTTTTTTATTTGTGATCTAAATTCTTCTACACATGGTAACAGACACACCACACATGACACATCAAAATATACAAAATTTCCTTTTCATTACTGCAGAGAAAGAGTTTTACAAACGGAGCTGCTGTAACAGTTTTTTTGTTCTCTGATCTGTGTGTGCGCTCGGTGGCCCCCCTTCTTTGCCCTCCACATTCTTTACACAATTTTCTCTTTGAATCTACACAGCAGTGCTTACTGACAGGCTTTTTTTATGATCCCCCCTCACTTTCTAGAGTGGATATTTCTCTGCTTGAAATGAAATGTTTCTGTCCTTAACAGAAACTGTTAACCCTTTTGAAGACATTAAATATGTAATCTTCTCTCTGCATTATTATCTATAAGCAGATCCCATTCCTCAACACAATAATAAAAGCAATGATAAAATGCATAGCCACTTAATATTTTCTAAACACAGCACAATTTTATAGCAATAAAAGCAAGCAAGCAAACAAATAGTATCTAATTTCCAGTGATAGGTAACAAAAATCTACTATAGGAATGGATATGGACAACTTCAACACATATGGGACTTAAACCCATTTATCACAATCTTGCGCACTTACCAGACAGGACCACAATACCTGTCATAAACTAGCACAGGACTATTAACCTGTCTAGAGGGATTTATCACACGTGCTGACAGGACTAAGAACCTTCACACAAACCCTGCTTCTTTCTTTACTGCAGGAATCCCTTTTATCCCTTTATCATATATTACCAACACCTATTACAAAAAATAAAACCAACTAAATTTAGGTTCAGATTCAGAGAGGGAACGCAGAGTAAATAAACACTCATCCACTTACCCCATGTAAATCCCATGAGCTGACACCAGAAACTGTTAGGTGTTGTTTTCAGGAGGGGGGTGTCAGTTCAGAACTGGGCATCGGGCACACCGTACCAGCTGGAAATTATTACTTATCTGTTCAGGATATCTAGGAGAATAGATTTCAGACCACGCAGCTATGATCCCAAAAACTATTCTGTTTATTGCAAGTTGTAAGGCAGTTTTTATAGCCAAGAGTTACAGCATATCGGGTTAACAAGTGACGTATTCATAATTACATCATCTTACATATTATTTCTGCAAGAACAAAGAAACTAATTTAAAATATAATTGGAAGAAAAGGAGTGTTAGGGAGTCATTTCTACAGAAATACCTAACTTCAGATAACAGTAACTGGGCCTCATAGCCCACCACAAATCAAGGCCGTTTGACATCTTGTAAAGATAACAATGCATCCAAGCACATCGTCAGGGTCATTCTCAGGGCTATTCTATCTATGCAAGTCTCCCTAACATCAGCATATTTCTCACTACATAATAAACCACTATAATAAAAGTTTCATTAGACAAGATGGATGCCTAAGACAAAATGGCGGCGAAGAACAAGATGGCGCTAGTCATGCTAACAATTCCTAACAGTTTTCTTGACATCTATTGTTAAAAAATATGTGCATTGGTGCCTGCACACTAGCTGCTAGTAGTGCACTGCTGTTCCTTCAGCAAATAATAACAAGAGAATGATGCAAATTTGATAATAGTATTAAATTGGAAAGTTGTTTAAAATTGTATGTTCTATCCAAATCAAGAAACACAATTTTGGGGTTTGTAATGTACCTCACATGAGTGTACTGAATTTGCCAACAGAAAAAAGAAATAAACGACACAGAGTGAAGGGTGGTCGTGGTAGGGAGGACATCCCTATTAGGACAGTTCACATGCATTATGCTTATTTTAAAATTCTAATCCCCTAAAATCATAGCAAGTTCTTCAGGCATGCTTTCGAAAGTTTTCAGTAGATAGTCTACTCCAGAATTGTTATTGTTTAAAAAGATAGATAATCCCTTTATTACCCATTCCCCAGTTTTGCATAACTAACACTATTATATTAATATACTTTTTACCTCTGTGATTAACTTGTTTCTAAGCCTCTGCAGACTGACCTCCTTAGCACAGTTTTTTTGGACAGACTTATTATTTATTATCAGTTATTTGTAGAGCGCCAACAGATTCCTCAGCGCTATAAACAAAGGTGGAATACAACACAACATTTATAGGGATCAAACAGGTAGAGGGCCCTGCCAAGAGTCGCACTGTTGTAGTCAGCTCTTAAGAAGGTGATCTACAAACATCTGGACTCTTAGGCTTACATGCTAGGGGGGTTCAGGGGATAGCAATGGAGGAGAGGAACTGGTATAAAGAAAGGTTAGTGTAGGTTGCATGCATCCCTGAACAGTAGAGTCTTTAGGGAGCGCTTGAAGCTTTCAAAACTAGGGGAGAGTCTTGTGGAGCGAGAAGAGAGTTCCACAAGATGGGAGCCAGTCTTGAGAAGTCCTGTAAACGGGAATATGAGGAGTCAACGAGAGGAGGAGAGTAGGAGGTTATGAGCAGAGCGAAGGGGACGGGAGGGAGAGTATCTGGAGACAAGGTCTGAGATATAGGGGGGGAGCAGTGTAGTTGAGGGCTTTGTATGTCAGAGTGAGAATTTTGTGTTTAATCCTAGATGCAAGAGGAAGCCAGTGAAGGGAATGGCAGAGAGGTGCAGCAGATGAAGAGCGACGTGTAAGGAAGATGAGCCTGACAGAGGCATTCATTATGGATTGTAAAGGAGCTAGGCGGCAGCTGGGGAGACCAGAGAGGACGGAGTTGCAGTAATCAAGACGGGAAAGGATGAGAGAGTGGATTAAAATCTTAGTTGTGTCTTGTGTAAGGAGATGTCTAATTTTAGAGATGTTTTTAAGGTGAAAGCGGCAGGCTGTAGCCAAGGACTGAATGTGAGAAGTGAAAGAAAGATCTGAGTCAAATGTGACCCCCAAGACATCGGTCATGTGGGGTAGGGGTAATGATGGAGTTCTCGACAGTTATAGAGAGATTGGGGGTGGAGATTTTGGAAGAAGGGTGGAAAATAAGGAGCTCAGTTTTGGAGAGATTTAGCTTGAGGTAGTGAGAGGACATCCAGGAAGAGATGTGAGAAAGACAGTTAGTGACAAGGGTTAGTAAGGAAGGAGATAGGTCTGGTGCAGAGAAGTAGATTTGGGTGTCGTTGGCATACAAATTATATTGGAAACCGTGGGACTTAATTAGGGAACCTAATGATGACGTGTAGATTGAGAAGAGAACCGAGGACAGAGCCTTGCGGTACCCGACAGAAAGTGGTGATGGGGCAGAGGAGGCCCCAGAGAAGGCTAAACTAAAGATACGGTTTGATAGGTAGGAAGTGAACCACAAGAGGGCTGTGTCACAAATGCTGAAGGATTGGAGGGTTTGGAGCAAAAGAGGGTGGGCAACAGTATCAAAGGCTGCAGACAGATCAAGGAGGATAGTAGTAGGTTGTTGGTAACCTTAACAATTGCTGTCTCTGTGGAGTGATGGGGATGAAATCCAGATTGCATTGCATTTTAGCCAGTCTGTGCTGACTCACAAATAATTCCATGGGAGTGAGCACAATGTTATCTATATAAACTTTCCACTTTTTATAATTAGATCCATAATGTAAACAATATTTTAGATAGAGTTTAATTAATCATTTATAAAAAAAAGATGCGCTGTAACTTTTTAATCTAGCCGTGCCATTCTAATACCCCGCGCTCTGACCGCCCACATTGTCAGTATATACCAGGGTTATATATATATATAATTTATTTATATTATTTCTTTAAAACAACCTCCAATTAACAGATGGACAGCATTAAGAGTAATGAGCTAATCACTCTAATGCTATTAAAGGGAGCGCTACACCTTGATAGATACAGATATATATATATATATAAAGCCTATACCGTAATAAAACCTGTATCCTAAAAGATATCAATTGGCAAGTATATAGATAGCAATAGAATATAAGGCAAATCCCAGCTTCATAATACACCAATTATAAACTGATATCATACAGTGGCAAAATACATTCAAATACACTTCGTTATATATATGGTACATACCAATCCCAAGTAAGTCTCTGTAAAAAAGTCTCTTCAAATAATCCAATGACACAAAGGACAACTGGCACGGAAGAAACTCTGTGGCTGCTCTCTGGAAAGGCTCGTCAGAATCATAGGAATTCCTGGAGGTAGGAAAAGATACAGAGGCGCCTCTAAGTGCAGTATCACCAGACAAATCCGATCAGCAACAAAGATATATGTAAATGTACTAACATTTAGCAAAGCACACAAATGGGGCAGACCGAGACTTCTGAGACATTCGGCTGACTCTATACAACAATGATTCTCACAGGAGGATGTTACTCCGTATTCTCCCTGCAACACTCCGTGTTGAATCTGCCAAAGGTAACTTGTAAGCAACCTCCTCTTAACGAAGGTACAGGTGCATGGAACAGCGACTTCTCCAAAAGTCAAAGAAGGCAGCGGTAGTATGTTTAAAATACTTTAATTTAAAACATATTAAAAACAATAACAGTGACGCGTTTCTCTGTGTGCAATGCGGTTTCCTCAGACTGTGTTAACAAAAACTACCGCTGTCTATTTGAACCCACAGTGACCAATGAATGATGCTTTATTGTCAAACCCACGCCTCCTTGTGTGAGATCACACAGGTGCATAGTGTTCAGATGTTACCTTCTAATGACTAGATCTCTCTCCTGTTGCACGCACTAGTGCTTGAAAAAGAAAACAGTTCTATTATACCAATATAACGTGTTTAGTATGTAAGCATTATATTCATTTAAAAGCTACACCTATATACATAGTATATGATCAGTACTTGACATTGTAACGATCTCAGCATAGCATATTTAAACATTACAATCACTTCCCCCTAGAACTATGTGCAAGATGCATCATTATATTAATAAAACCACATTTGAACATCTGAACGCTATGCACCTGTGTGATCTTACACAAGGAAGCTTACATTCCTGCTTTTTCAAATAAAGCTACCAAGAGAACGAACGATTATCCTGCTCTTTGTTTGCCGTTATTTGGTTCGTCTGCTTACCCGTCTATCCAACTGTGAAGCCGTTGATTGGACGTGTCACGGACGGTTCCTCTGTGACGCATTGCAGTTAGCGGTTGCTGATTGGGTCCTGGACTCCTGGGAGTTTTCCTGCTGGCTTGTCTGTCGGGCGACTAAGGTCCCGTCCTGCGTTGTGAGGCATACCTTTATGCCGCCACTCTTGTGAGTACCCCCGCTCTGGGCTGTGTGTTTATATCCTTCTTTTGACGAGCGATACTGTCCCATAAGGCGCCTCTCTTCTTTCTGTCCTCACAGATCTCTACTTTGTCTTCTCTTCTAAGAGTGCTGCCTCGCCTTCCGAGTGGTTTGCTGGTTCAAGAACCTCTTCTACTTTGCGATCACTCCTTGGTCAAGCTCCACTTCACTGTTTGCGCACCTCCAAGAGAGTCCACTTTCTCTTTTTTCTCAATTGTTGGTTTTTCTAGCTACGGCTGTGAGGTTTGCTGCATCTCATTGTTCTAAAGACTTATTGGTTTGTTATTTATTTTTCTGCAGAGAGTATTTTTTATTTGCATATGTCATTATTGTTACTCTACTTGCATCTGTCTGTGACCGTTTGACATTGTATGCTTACACTGTTTTTTTATTTCACACTGGTATCTTTTTCCCACTATAGACTAATTATTAATCTTTATCACACTGACTAGCCTAAGTTTAATGTTGTTTAAACTATCACGTTCTATTTTTTATATTAGGTATATCAATATATTTGTACGTTTATTGTTATTTATTTCACATTCTGCAATATCAGGGGCTATTTGATTATTTTATCCCTATTTTTTATTATCACTTGAAGTTTTATACAGACTATTTCATCACATCCTATACTGATTAGCTAGTCAGATAATGCTTTCTGTGAGTGAAAGGATAAATAAGAGGCTACTGCTGGTCTCACATGTTGAGTCTACCTGTCCTGCCACGAACCTAGAAAACAATATAGAAAATCTATCTATTCATGCACTCTTTGCAAAACTAGAGGACTCAATCAATGTCGAATGTAGGCATTGGTTGGATGCAGAGATGTTGCAAAAATACCTAGATAAAAAACAAATACCACGTGGGCTCAGATTGTTTAAGAGTTGCTCATTTAAAGATAATATGGCCCTGAATACTAAATGGGAAGACGCTTTGCATGTCTGTTCAACCACACTTATGAATATTCTAATCACACATAGGAAAGCACTGTTTGAACATACATCCAAAGAAATAGATTCTATTCAGAATAGTCTTGTTAAATTTAAAGATTCCAGATTGTATGACGAATTAAATTCTATGGTTTTAGAAAAAACAGAGTGTTTCCAAAAAGAACTTTTGGTTATAAAAAATCGGAAACTTCTGAGGGATGAGGAGGACTATCAGAAGGGTCAAATACACACTTATAATAAAAATAAAGACAAAAAACCTGAGACACCAGGCCCACAGATGGGGTTGAACAGGAGACTCAACAAAGTGTGGATCATCCTGAGACACCTCTAACAGGGGACTATAAGAGTACAAATCATGATTGGACAGTGGTAAACTATTCCAAAAATAAAAATAGGAACACTGTCTTTAATCATAATAAAAATAGGAATAGAAACTATGCCCATAATTCACATTATCATAGGGATAATGGTCACCCCTATGATGACTCCAGACAGGATTTTCCCAGACACTATGAAAATCATAATTATTATCATGATTCCCCTAGACAGCATGAGTATCTGAACAAAAGAGAACCCCCAAATTCGACCTACTCATCAAACAGACAACATCACAATGATCAATCGGGAGCTAGAGGTCATTATTATGATCACTACTACTCCAAGCCACATGCTTTAGACTATGACTCATACAACACTAGGTCTAATGCTAACAGAAATCATCATCATGTACAAACAAATTCGGTACATTTTAATCACTCATCTCCTAGCCAAAATTTTGGCCATCCTAGAGGTCATTTTTCTAGGAATCAGGGCCCAGGACCCTATAGAGAGGTTCCTCCCCCTGATCGTCAACACACTTCTAATAGATCAACGGCCACTAATGATACTGACCGTCGGCATGTTAATACTAGACCATCAGCAAACATTGATAATGGTCAACACCATTTTGTTTCTAATGCAAGTCCCCACCATGATAACACCAATCAGGCAGGGCCATCTAGTAATAACTCCTCTTCACATTTTTTAGAGTCAGGCCCCAGGCAACCATCGTGGAAGCAAAAAACAATTGCCAGTTACCTAGAACCCGTAATCTCCCTCACTGCCCCCACGAAAGGCAAAAGACCCCTCGGAAACGAGGGTGTAGAGGAAGAGGCACAGCCCTCAAAGAGGCACGATTACAGACCTTGAGTAAAGGCATTTTCAATTTATCATCACATACTCTAACAAGTGATGAGATGAGATACGGGTCCTAGGGAAAGGCCTTTTGTACAGTCCCACTAACAAACATAATATTTTCTCACTTTTTGTAGATCTAAACCATTTTACGCAAAAATTGTCAATGCAGAAATATTTTGCTGAGAAAACTCTAAAAAATGATACAATGAGGCCTATTTTAACTAACTCTATGGATGGGAGACTCAGACACGAATCAATTCCTACATATGATCCTGATTCGTTGATGGGTCAATTATGTGATGGCTACATACACACATCTTTTAAAAATAAATCTAATTTCACGCCACATCTTAACAACAACTCACACATTGAAATATTTAGACAATTGGTCAGCGATGACTTCGAGAAAATACCAAAAAGAAGTTTTAGTAAGGACAACCTGTTCCCTAATGAAAAAAGAGCATTGGCAGGTCTGAAAAACAATAAATCCCTCGTGATAAGGCAGGCCGATAAGGGTGGAGGAGTGGTTCTCCAAGATCTAGATGATTATTTATTGGAGGCTAGGAAGATCTTACATGATACTGCTTACTATAAAAAACTTAGTTCAGATCCGACTAGTAGTTTTAAATATATTCTTAAAGAAATTATAGAATCTGCTTTTGAGAAAGGTATACTTCTGAAGAAAGAGAAAGATTATTTGGTCCCCATTGAACCCAACCAGGCCTTTTATTACCACCTTCCAAAGGTCCAAAAATCGTCTGTGCCCACCAGGCCGCCCTATAATAGCAGGGATTGGCAATTTGACCGATAATGTTTCATCATATGTTGATCACTTTCTACAGAGATATGTCTTAGGTCTGGAATCCTATATTCGAGATTCAGCTGATCTTCTTAAAAAACTAGAATCATATTGCATTACATCCGATATGATTTGGGTGACATGTGATGTCCAGGCCCTTTATTCAAACATCCCTCATGAACTTGGCCTGTTGGCAGTCTCTGAGTATTTAGAGAATGACTTCTATCTACCACAATCACAGAGAGAGTTTTTACTGGAGCTTATCTCTTTTATCCTGAGACACAATTATTTTGTGTTTCAGGATGAATTCTATCTCCAAACTAAAGGTACTGCCATGGGTACCAGGTTCGCCCCTAGCTATGCGAATCTATTCATGGGTTCATTTGAACAACACTATATTTATGATTCGGCTTTTGGGGCGAACCTGGTATTCTATGGCAGATACATAGATGATCTGATCTTTATTTGGAGGGGCGAGCGGTCGTCCGCTGATTTGTTTGTCGATCATCTGAACTCTAATAATAGAGGTCTGGTTTTCACAAGCTCCATAGATGAAAAATCGATTGTCTATCTAGATCTTAATCTCTGTTTTACCGAGGGTAAGGTCACTAGTACCACCTTCTTTAAAACAGTTGATTGTAACAGCTACTTAGATTTCAAGAGCTGCCACTATCATCCTTGGAAACAAAATGTCCCTTATGGCCAGTTTAAAAGGGTGCGCCGTAATTGCAGCTCCCTGTCCTATTATGAATCACAGAGTCTGATCTTAAAAGAACGGTTTAAGGAAAAACATTACCCTGAACATGTTATTGAAAATGGTTTCTTAAGGGCTAGATCTGATGATAGGGATAATTATTTCACTAGTCCCATTAGACAGTTAGGAACATATAATAACGATATTAATAAAGATCCCCTTTTTATTACCCAGTTCAATTGCAATCACAACCTAATTAGACAGATCGTGACCAAACATTGGAACATTTTGCTTAAGGACCCTGTTCTGAAAAAATCATTAGGAAGTAAACCTAGATTAGTGTATAGAAGGGCCCCTACTCTCAAAACAATGCTAGCTCCCAGTAATGTAGTGAAACATAAATATCTGTCATCCAGTAAAACCACAACACTTCTATCACGATCTGGGTCCTTCAGATGCAGACTAGCCCGATGCAAGATGTGTAAATTTGTTGGTGACCAACGAAAGACTTTTAGGTCTAGTGTCACCAACAAATCTTACACTATTATTGACCATGTATCTTGTGCCTCCAATCATGTAGTTTATCTACTTACCTGTGTCTGTGGGGTGCAATATGTCGGACGCACCTGTAGGCGTCTTAGTACCAGATGGTCTGAGCATCATCGGAATATGAAGCACAACTATAGATTGCATAGTGTCTCGAGACATTGCAATGATGCCCACAAGGGAGACCTTAACTGCTTCTCTGTGATTCCTATTGAATTTGTTCCTAAGTCACACTTATACAATCGGTTTTTCAGACTCAGGCAGAGGGAGACCTATTGGATTCATTTGCTGAAAAGCATACATCCAGATGGCGTAAATCTATGTATTGATTTGGCCGCCTTTTCATAATGTTTATATTTCCCTCTGCCTGAGTCTGACTTCTGTCTCCCTTATTAATTACCATTATTATTTTTATTTATTTTGTATTTATTTTTTTTGTTTCTCTGGAGGCTCTTTTTTAGTACTTTTACTATGTACTTTTGTACGGATTCGCATGCAAAACCGCATTTGTTGTAGGGTTTTTTATATATAATTTTATTTTCACTTTTATGCGAAATTGCATTTATATATATATATATATATATATATATATCAAATATCGCAATGGTTATTATTTATACACAATATATGTACCACCAACACTTGAGTTGCATAGATCCATATGGGTTGTCATATGTTCACAATGTTGGTCATTGATCGTGTTTTTGTAAGTCTTTACTAAAGTCTTGTATGTTAAGTGTTATTTTAATCTTATCGATGTGTTTAACATATGTATGTTTCCACTGTATATTAATAATTACTGGGTAGAGTTACTCCTTAATCTTTTTATGCTATAAAGCCTGTTTATACTTTACTGCTTGCACACGCCTTACTTAGGGCTCGTGTGATTGGTTTAGCCCATGCTCCTTTTTCAGAGCCACTCTATTGGTTATGCAAGGGGTGTGTACGTAGGTCGGCCTGTGATTGGATTTTTTACTTGTGAAATAGAGCGGGTTATCATTTTGTATCATTAGCCTGATGAAACGACCGGATGGTCGAGAAACACGTTGCCTTGTATTGCATATGATGCATTTGTTTTTAAATTCTGCATTTTAAATAAATCCCTTTTACCGTGATTATCCTGCTCTTTGTTTGCCGTTATTTGGTTGGTCTGCTTACCCGTCTATCCAACTGTGAAGCCGTTGATTGGACGTGTCACGGACGGTTCCTCTGTGACGCATTGCAGTTAGAGGTTGCTGATTGGGTCCTGGACTCCTGGGAGTTTTCCTGCTGGCTTGTCTGTCGGGTGACTAAGGTCCCCATCCTGCGTTGTGAGGCATACCTTTATGCCGCCACTCTTGTGAGTACCCCCGCTCTGGGCTGTGTGTTTATATCCTTCTTTTGACGAGCGATACTGTCCCATAAGGCGCCTCTCTTCTTTCTGTCCTCACAGATCTCTACTTTGCATTTCAAATAAAGATACCAAGAGAATGAAGAAAATTTTATAATAGGAGTAAATTAGAAAGTTGCTTAAAATTGCATGCTCTATCTGAATCATGAAAGAAAAAAAATTGGGTTCAGTGTCCCTTTAAGGAGTAAAAGCATAAAAAAGAGGAGCAAGAAAAAAAATGTGCTTTATAAAAAATAATAACCCAAAATATTGTATGGGTCTCGTGGAATCTTGCCACCATTAAATAAATACATTTATCAGGTAAGTTCTTACATAAATTATGTTTTCTTTCATATAGGTGGCAAAAGTCCATTAGTTGTTACTGATAGGATATAATACCCAAGATGTGGACGTCCACGAGTAACAATAAAGTGAGGGATAAAATAAAAACTGCTTTTTTTCGCTGAGAAATTAAATCCAAAAAGTAATAAAGTATTTTTTTTAAATAAAAAAACCTTTAAAATGATAGGCACTAGAACCAAACTGAGACAGCTGCCTGAAGAACCTTTGTTCCAAAAGCTCCTTCTGATGAGGCAAAAACATAAACATTGAAAAATTTAGTAAAGGTGTGCAAGGAAGACCAAGTGGCTGCTTTGCAGACTTGATCAACTGAAACCTCATTCTTGAAAGTCCCGATGTGGCAATTAATCTAGTAGAATAAGCTGTAATTCTCTGAGGCGGAGACTGACCTGCCTCCAAATAAGCTTTGTGAATCAGACGTTTCAACCAAGATGCTTAAGTAATGGCAGAGGCTTTCTGACCTTTTCTAGAACAGGAAAAAATAACAAACAGACTAGAAGTCTGTCTGAAATCCTTAGTAGCATCTACGTAGAATTTCAAAGCTCTAACAACATCCAAAAAAATAAGGAGACTCACAAGAGAGAGCAGAGACTCTTCTAGCAGAAGAGATGGCCAAGAGGAACAACACTTTCCAAGAAAGTAGTTTAATGTCCAAAGAATGCATATGCTCAAAAGGAGGAGCCTGCAATATCTTTAATACCAAATTAAGACTCCAGGGAGGAGAAATAGGTTTAATGACAGGTTTAATTCAAGTTAAAGCCTGGACAAAACAGTGAATATCAGGAAGGTTAGCAATCTTTATGTGAAATACACATAACAGAAAGAGCAGAGATTTGTCCTTTTAAGGTATTGGCAAACGAGCCTTTATCCAAACCATCCTGAAGAAACTGGAGAATCCTAAGAATCCGAAAAGAATGCCAGGAGTAATCATGAGAAGAACCACATGAGATATAAGCTTTCCAAACCTTGTGGTAGATCTTTCTTGAAACAGCCTTGCGGGTCTGAATCATAGGGGCCCATTTATCAAAGGGCTTGCGGACCTGATCCGACACTGCGGATCAGGTCCGCAAGACCTCGCTAAATGCGGAGAGCAATACGCTCTCCACATTTAACATTGCACCAGCAGCTCACAAGAGCTGCTGGTGCAACGCCGCCCCCTGCTGACTTGCGGCCAATCGGCCGCCAGCAGGGAGCTGTCAATCAACCCGATCGTATTCGATCGGGTTGATTTCCGGCGGTTCCTGTCCGCCTGCTCAGAGCAGGCGGACAGGGTTATGAAGCAGCGGTCTTTAGACCGCTGCTTCATAACTTGTGTTTCTGGCGAGTCTGAAGACTCGCCAGAAACACGGCCCTTCAAGCTCCATACGGAGCTTGATAAATGGGCCTGATTGTGTTAATCACAGAGTCAGAGAAACCTCTATGACTGAGGACTAAACGTTCAATTTCCATTTTTAAGTTTAGAGATTTGAGATCTGGATGGAAGAACGGACCTTGAGAAAGGAGGTCTGGTCTCTGAGGAAAAGGCCAAGGCGGGCAACTGGACATTCGGACAAGGTCCGCATACCAAATCCAGTGAGGCCACAATAAGATTGTTCCATTTTGATTTTTGAGATCACTCTTGGAAGTAGAACCAGAGGGGGAAAAAATGTAAGCAGGCTGGTAATACCAGGGTACTGCTAGTGCATCCATCATTTCTGCATGCAGATCCCTGGACCTTGAGGTACCTGGGAAGTTTCTTGTTCAAACAAGAGGCCATCAGATCTATTTCCGGATGGCCCCACATTAGAACTATACCATAGAATACATCTGGGTGGAAAGACCGCTCCCCTAGGCGTAGAGATTGACGGCTGAGATAATCTGCTTCCCAGTTGTCTACACCTGGGATGTAAATCCCAGTAATTAGACAGGAATTTGATTCTGAGAGATGAGCAATGGCACCACTCTTGTTATTTTGAGGGAACACTATATTTAAAAGTATGGAATATAATCTAATATATAGTTATACTATGTAATTGTGTATAGGTGCTGAGTATCAGAGAGAAACATATACAAGAACAAGTCCAGCAAGAGAGCTGGACAGGATACTAACCAGAAAAGCACTCTACCCTCATACTTATGGGCTTAGTGTATATAGGTTTTAAAATATATCAGCTTTATTAGTTTTATTTAAAAGAGTTACACACAATAAAAACAGTTGCAGCAAGTAAACATAGTTTTCAAACTAATGCAGTGAAAAGGGTGGATAGTTACACATTCTTATCCTGAATTGATATCATGGATAGTAACTCCAACCTAAAGAGGATTTGTGGTAAATCTTAATGGTAAAGGTATGTTTGTGATCTGCTGTGGGCTAACATCCCTGCAAAATGGGGCCAAACCTATTAGGGGCCACTATTCAGTCAAAGTGTGTACTCATATATTGTATACCTCACTGAGTATTATATGGATACTAAAATAAATTGTACCCATTTGTACTCTGTAATAGAGTATTGCAACAGGAATTTGATTCTGCCCAATAAAGTAGTCAAGATACTTCTCTGATAGCTATGGAACTGTGAATTCCCCCTTGATGGTTGACATATGCCACTGTTGTGATATTGTCTGTCTGAAAATGTATGTAAGGTTCTCTCTGTAACAGAGACTAAGCCTCTGTGAGATTCTGAGAAATTAAAAGATTGAGCTAGTAACAAGATATCATTCAAATAAGGAAACACCACAATACCCTGCTCTCTGATTACAGACAGAAGGGCACCAAGAACTTTTTAAAATATTCTCTGAGCTGTTGCTTGGCAAAATGGAACAGAGATAAATTGGTAATGCTTGTCTTGAAAGGAGAATCTCAGAAATAGATAATGATCTGGGTGGATTGGGATGTGAAGGTAAGCATCCTGTAAGTCTAATGTGGACATAACCTATAAGGAATAGTCCTTATAGGTACCATCTTGAAAGTTGGGACTCTTACAAATCGATTTAAAGTTTTCAGATCCAAAATTTGTCTGAAAGAATTTTCCTTTTTTGAAACAATGAAAAGATTTGAAAAAAAACCCGATCCCTGTTCCTGTAGAGGAACTGGGACAATTACCCCCAAGAGTTCTAAATCTGAAACACATTTCAGAAATGCTTGGGCCTGGGTAACTTGGGACATGGGTTCAGCTGATTTTCAACATTACAAATTTATCTTGAACTCCTACTATTCTGCCCTTAATCTCCATAAGCAACACTACTTCTCTACTCTTATCTCTAATCTTTCTTCAAACCCAAAACGTCTGTTCTCCACTTTCAATACTCTTCTCCGCCCTCCCCCACCTCCTAATACAACTTCTATGTCAGCTCAAGACTTTGCTAGCCACTTCAAATACAAAATCGACTCCATCAGAAATGAAATCAGCTCTCAACATAATTCCATTCTCTCACCCCCTCAAATGCTCTCAATCAAACACAACCCACATAACCTTAAACTTAGCTCATTCTCCCCTGTTACTGAGGAAGAAGTTTCGGCAATTATACTGCACTCTCACCTCACTACCTGTCCCCTTGACCCTATTCCTGTTTTCCAAAGTTCCAAATTAGCAATAGGTGTAGGGTATAACTTTTTAAACCTAGAAGAAAGGTTAAAGAGGTACCAGGTTTAGACCATTCTTTAGCAATCACATAGATAGTGCCTGGAATAGGAAAAACTTCATAAATATCAACAGTAATCTTAAACACAGAATGGTTAAATGGTTTATCATCAGAAGTGTAAGGTTCTTCAATTCCTTAAGTGAATAATACTTCTTTTAATAGAGAGCGAATATATATTTAATTTTGAATAAAAAAGAAGATTTATCATTCTCTTTTTATGATGGAAGATGCTCTGAATCAGAGGAACTTCCATCAGTAGAAGATACATCAGTATGTTGTCAATCAGCACTAATTTCACTAGATTTAGGCAAAAAATATGCTGTCCTGGGATGGAAGCTGGAATCGTGGAGGTAGCTGTACCTGTCTGTGGGTTTTCTGTATACAGATGAATGAAGGATGCCATTGGTGACAGTTATTGTGCAGTCCAAGAAACTCACACTATGATTTTAAAATTTCATTTTAAGGTTTATTGATGGGTGAAATGAATTGAATGATTTGTGGAAATCTAAAAGACTTTCTTCCCCTTCTGTCCATATTATGAAAATATCATCAATGTAACAATAATATGTTTGAGGTTTGTGGGGCTTAAGAGTACTTAAGAATCTGTATTCTAGGTCAGCTATGAAAAGATTAGCGTATTGGGGTGACATTTTTGTTCCCATCGCTGTCCCTGTCATTTGTAGGTAGTAATTGTTATTAAAACTGAAATTGTGTGTGAGTATGAATTCTATAATCTGGGCAATAGTTGCACTATCATATTTGTGTGTTGGTTGGTGCGATGAGAGAAATTTACTGCAGGCCTCAATACCATCCTTATGTGAGATGTTGCTGTATATGGATTCCACATCCAAAGTAACTAGTATAGTGTTTCCAGGTAGTTCATTTATCTGGTTAAGTTTATTAAGGAAGTCTGTAGTGTCCTGTATAAAGCTATCAGTCTTAATAACTAGAGGCTTAAGAATGTTTTTTATTAGGCCAGATATTTGTTCAGTGAGTGTTCCCATACCTGTTATAATGGGCCATCCTGGGTTTCTTGGCTTGTGAATTTTGGGCAGCATGTAGAAAATACCCATCTGAGGATTGGAAGGTACCAGATTTTCTAATTCTTGCTGTATGTGTTTTGGAAATCTTTTGATAAGTTTTGTGAGTTTAGCTGAATATTCCTTGGTGGGTTCCGTGTCCAGTTTTTTGTAGTAGTTTACATCAGACAAATGTCTGTAACCTTCTGTAGTGTAGTCCTGGGTGTTCATGACAACTACTGATTCACCCTTGACCACTGGCTTGATGATGATGTTATTATTATTCATCAAGTTTCCCAAAGCATTTTTTTTCCATAGGTGAGAGGTTGTAAGCAATTTTTTTCTCTTGTGTGGTGACTAGGGATGCCACTCTTAGGCGAAAACTGTCCAATTTGATGTTACGTCCTGCTGTCGGTGTAAAATCTTTGATCTTTTTCCTACTAATTGGTAGTTCTGCTTGGAGTTAGTTGGTTTTCAATGGAGCAATCAGTTGATCTTTCATTAGGGCTTTCTTTGTGCTGCGTGAGGACAGCCAGTTTAGTATTCTTTTTCCTGATGAAATTCTGTTGTTGTTTCATTGTACTATATCAGATTGATCAGTATTGCTTCAGACCTGAGGAAGGGAGGAAAACTCTCGAAAGCTTGTCTTTGAAATATTATGTTAGTCCAATAAGAAAGGTATCACTGCATACTGCAATACTCTGGTATTTGAGCATCTTATCTACTGTACTAATACGGCCAATCCAATCTTCACTATCATGGCAGATACCGTATACAGCCACATAAAAAAGCAAATGATCAAACTGATTAAAAGAGAAACACAAATTAACAGTGACATATATTTTCTTACACATTGTAAGAAAATGTATCTAATCCCTAATGGACTCCGAATTAAGAACCCACTTTCTACTACCCACAACTCACCATACCCTGAGAATCTCTGCAGACAGACTAGTGAGAAACTACGCAACAACCTAATTCAATAACTATATGACAGAAAACAAAAACTACTCTGCCATAAGCAGTCCTTATTTCAAGATCTTCAACTGGTCAAATCTGAGACCAAAGCAATGGAAATAGAAATGGATTACTTCTACAGGAAACAACAACAGAATCTCATCAGGAAAAAGAATAAGAAACTGGCTGGCCTCACGCAGCACAAAGAAAGCCCTAATGAAAGATCAATTGATTGCTCCATTGAAAACCAACTAACTCCAACCAGAACTACCAATGACCCAAACCAAACTGAACCTGCTAACTACCAAGAACAATTCACGGACAATACTGGGATTGTTAACCTCTCTAATCATCACCTTTCAATACCTGAAAAATCAGTCTTATCCAAGGGGCTAACATTCTGTCCTAAAACATATCTGGATCACATCCAGCTATATTCAGACTTGGAAGAATTTTTCAGAAGATTGAGACTTAAAGGAACACTCAAGTCAAATTACATTTTCATGATTTAGATACAGCATGTAATTTAAAACAGCTTTCCAATTTACTTCCATTAAAAAAATTGTGCACAGTCTTTTATATTTACACTTTTTGAGTCACCAGCTCCTACAGAGCATGTGCAAGAACTCAGACTATACGTATATGCATTTGTGATTGGCTGATTTCTATCACATTGTACAGGGGGAGTGAAAATATACATAACTTTGAAATTTGTTAGAAAAAAATCTACTACTCATTTGAGTAAATGCTATTGTATTGTCTTGTGATCTTGCATTTGTTGATTATGCAAATCTACTGTGTTTACTGGTCCTTTAAGGAATTCTTTTATGCTAAAAAAACACCACTCTTAACCAGGATAATAATGGTAGGAAAAAGAACAAAGATTTTACACCGACAGCAGGACGTAACATCAAATTGGACACTTACATTGAAAGTTTTCGCCTAAGAGTGGCATCTCTAGTCACCACACAAGAGAAAAAAAATCGCTTACAACCTCTCACCTATGGAAAGAAATGCCTTGGGAAACTTGAATAATAATAACATCATCATCAAGCCGGCGGACAAGGGTAAATCAGTAGTTCTCATGAACACCCAGAACTGCACTACAGAAGGTTACAGACAGTTGTCTGATGTAAACTACTACAAAAAAACTGGACAAGGACCCCACCAAGAAATATTCAGCTAAACTCACAAAACTTATCAAAACATTTCCGAAACACACAGCAAGAATTAGAAAATCTGGTACCTTCCAATCCTCAGATGGGTATCTTCTACATGCTGCCCAAAATCCACAAGCCAGGAAACCCAGGATGGCCCATTATAACAGGTAAACCAGATAAATGAACTACCTGGAAACACTATACTAGTTGCTATGGATGTGGAATCCTTATACAGCAACATCCCACAAAAGGATGGTATTGAGGCCTACAGTAAATTTCTCTCATCCCACCAACCAACACACAAATATGATAGTGCAACCATCGGCCTTGCTTATAGAATTCATACTCACACACAACTATTTCAGTTTTAATAACAATTACTACCTACAAATGACAGGGACAGCGATGGGCACAAAAATATCACCCCAATATGCTAATCTTTTCATGGCTGACCTAGAATACAGATTCTTAAGTATTCAGCCCCACAAACCTTATACATATTATCATTACATTGAAGATATTTTCATAATATGGACAGAAGGGGAAGAAAGCCTTTTAGATTTCCACAAATCATTTAAATAATTTTACCCGTCAATAAACTTTAAAATTAACTTTTTAAATCATAGTGTGAGTTTCTTGGACTGCACAATAACTGTCACCAATGGCATCCTTTATTCATCTGTATACAGAAAACTCACAGACAGGTACAGCTACCTCCACAATTCCAGCTTCCATCCCAATCACACCAAACAAGGTATCATCTACAGCCAGGCTATCAGATATCATTGCATTTGCTCTGACACAAAAGACAGAGATCAGCACCTGAGTACACTGTTAGTCATTTAGGCAAAAGGGCTACAAGTAAAGGACAATATTTACAAAAATAAAATCTGCCCTTAAAACACCACGGGAAAGGTTCCTACAATACAAAGAAAAGGAAAACAAAACAAGAACCCCTCTAGTAGTCACTTACAACCCTACTCTGGAAGGAGTACGCAAAATTATTAAAGAGCTACAACCACTAATTTCAGAGGACCGCACACTCAAAAAAATATTTCCTGAACCCCCATACTAGCATTCAAACAACCGCCTAACCTGAGACTGAGATTAGTCTGCAGCAAATTAACCACAGAACAGAAGCTTAAACAGAAAGGCACTGCACGATGCAACAAATCACTCTGCAAACTGTGTCAACGTGTATGTGACAACAACACAGCCAGACACAATAACACAACATATATGTGACAACAACACAGCCAGACACAATAACACATCATATAATATTAAAAGATCTTATTCGTGCCCATCTGCTAATGTGGTGTACATGATACAGTGTACAGCGTGTGACAGAGGTTGCTACATTGGAGAAACTGGCCTAAAGCTGCATCTCAGAATGAATTTACACAAACACTCTATCAAGAACCACAAGGGAAATGAATATTGTACCCCTGTTGGTCATCACTTCACCCAGACTGGTCACTCCATCCTAAACCTCAGAATTAAAGTTCTTAAAGGGAATTTCAAAGACTCATGAATGAAAGACGTTTGCGATGAAAATGATCACACATTTCACCGCCAGAAATGAACTTAATGTAGACTCTGATTTTCTCACACACTACCAAAACTTTTTATAATCTCTCATCGTATTGTCTTATATTGGTTTCGTTTTCTCTAAATTCTCGTTTCACCTTTATTATATCCATTTGATTCATAATTGTAGCTATATTCGTGCATGCCATGCTCTGTGGTTTTCTTAGCCCCCTCCCCCTTTTTTCCTTTTGTTTTTCCTCTCAATTTGCTAATTTACTCTCCTTTATTTATTTACTCTTTCTGGCTATTCTCAGCTATCCTGCACCATTCTATTTCAGATTCATCTTCTGCTATTTATGACACCCTTCTCATCCCCTCCCTCCTTCCATCTGTTGTGTTTAGTGTTTTACTATATCAGATTGATAAGTATTGCTTCAGACCTGAGGAAGGGAGGAAAACTCTCGAAAGCTTGTCTTTTAAATATTATCGGCCAGATTACGAGTTTTTCGTTATGAGCTGTGCGGTGCTAACGAGCAGTTTTTTTCTCACCGCTCACTTACCTGCAGCTCTGGTATTACAGGTTTTTACAAACCCGTCGTTAAAAGGCAAGAAGTGAGCGTAGAGCAAAATTGAGCTCCATACCGCACTCCAATACCAGCGCTGCTTAAGTCAACGGTGAGCTGGTTCTACGTGCTTGTGCACGATTTCCCCATAGACATCAATGGGGAGAGCCGGCTGAGAAAAAGTCTAACAACTGCCAAAAAGCAGCATAAAGCTCAGTAACGCAGCCCCATTGATTCCTATGGGGAAACACATTTTATGCTTACATCTAATACCCTAACATGAACCCAAGTCTAAAAACCCCTAATCTTACACTTATTGACCCCTAATCTGCCGCCCCCGACATCGCCAACACCTACATTATTTTTATTAACCCCTAATCTGCCGCTCCGGACACCGCCGCCACCTACATTATACTTATTAACCCCTAATCTGCTGCCCCAACATCGCCGACACCTACATTATATTTATTAACCCCTAATCTCCCGCCCCCAATGTTACAGCAACCTACCTACACTTATTAACCCCTAATCTGCCGCCCCCAACGTCGTTGCCACTATATTATATTTATTAACCCCTAAATCTAAGTCTAACCCTAACACCCCCTAACTTAAATATAATTTAAATAAATCTAAATAAAATTACTATAATTAACTAAATTATTCCTAAAACTAAATACTTACCTATAAAATAAACCCTAAGATAGCTACAATATAACTAATAGTTAGATTGAAGCTAGCTTAGGGTTTATTTCTATTTTACAGGCAAGTTTGTCTTTATTTTAACTAGGTAGAATAGTTACTAAATAGTTATTAACTATTTAATAACTACCTAGCTAAAATAAATACAAATTTACCTGTAAAATAATACCTAACCTTAGATACACTAACACCTAACACTACACTACAATTAAATAAATTACCTACATTAAATACAATTAAATAAATTAAATTAGCTAAATCACAAAAAAACACTAAATTACAGAAAATAAAAAACTAATTACAGATCTTTAAACTAATTACACCTAATCTAAGAGCCCTATAAAAAAAAAGCCCCCCCAAAATAAAAAAAAAACCCTAGCCTAAACTAAACTACCAATAGCCCTTAAAAGGGCCTTTTGCGGGGCATTGCCCCAAAGACATCAGCTCTTTTACCTGTAAAAAAAATACAAACAACCCACCCAACAATAAAACCCCCCACCCACACAACCAACCCCCCAAATAAAAGCCTAACTAAAAAAACCTAAGCTCCCCATTGCCCTGAAAAGGGCATTTGGAAGGGCATTTAGCTCTATTGCTGACCCAAAGCCCTAACCTAAAAAATAAACCCACCCAATACACACTTAAAAAATCCTAACACTAACCCCCGAAGATTCACTTACCGGGAGAAGTCTTCATCCAAGCGGCAAGATGTCCTCAACGAAGCCAGCAGAAGTGGTCCTGGGGGTGTAATTAGTTTAAAGATCTGTAATTTGTTTTTTATTTTCTGTAATTTAGTGGGGGGGTTTGTGTGATTTAGCTAATTTAATTTATTTAATTGTATTTAATGTAGGTAATTTATTTAATTGTAGTGTAAGGTTAGGTGTTAGTGTAACTAAGGTTAGGTTTTATTTTACAGGTAAATTTGTATTTATTTTAGCTAGGTAGTTATTAAATAGTTAATAACTATTTAGTAACTATTCTACCTAGTTAAAATAAATACAAACTTGCCTGTAAAATAGAAATAAACCCTAAGCTAACTACAATGTAACTATTAGTTATATTGTAGCTATCTTAGGCCTAGATTTGGAGTTTGGCGGTAGAAGGGCTGTTAACGCTCCGCGGGTTTTTTTCTGGCCGCACCATAAATTTAACTCTGGTATCGAGAGTTCAAACAAATGCTGCGTTAGGCTCCAAAAAAGGAGCGTAGAGCATTTTTACCGCAAATGCAACTCTCGATACCAGAGTTGCTTACGGACGCGGCCAGCCTCAAAAACGTGCTCGTGCACGATTCTCCCATAGGAAACAATGGGGCTGTTTGAGCTGAAAAAAAACCTAACACCTGCAAAAAAGCAGCGTTCAGCTCCTAACGCAGCCCCATTGTTTCCTATGGGGAAACACTTCCTACGTCTGCACCTAACACTCTAACATGAACCCCGAGTCTAAACACCCCTAACTTTACACTTATTAACCTCTAATCTGCCACCCCCGCTATCGCTGACCCCTGCATATTATTTTTTAACCCCTAATCTGCCGCTCCGTAAACCGCCGCAACCTACGTTATCCCTATGTACCCCTAATCTGCTGCCCTAACATCGCCGACCCCTATATTATATTTATTAACCCCTAATCTGCCCCCCTCAACGTCACCGACACCTGCCTACACTTATTAACCCCTAATCTGCCGAGCGGACCTGAGCGCTACTATAATAAAGTTATTAACCCCTAATCCGCCTCACTAACCCTATCATAAATAGTATTAACCCCTAATCTGCCCTCCCTAACATCGCCGGCACCTAACTTCAATTATTAACCCCTAATCTGCCGAGCGGACCTCACCGCTATTCTAATAAATGTATTAACCCCTAAAGCTAAGTCTAACCCTAACACTAACACCCCCCTAACTTAAATATAATTTACATCTAACGAAATAAATTAACTCTTATTAAATAAATTATTCCTATTTAAAGCTAAATACTTACCTGTAAAATAAATCCTAATATAGCTACAATATAAATTATAATTATATTATAGCTATTTTAGGATTAATATTTATTTTACAGGCAACTTTGTAATTATTTTAACCAGGTACAATAGCTATTAAATAGTTAAGAACTATTTAATAGTTACCTAGTTAAAATAATAACAAATTTACCTGTAAAATAAATCCTAACCTAAGATAAAATTAAACCTAACACTACCCTATCAATAAATTAATTAAATAAACTACCTACAATTACCTACAATTAACCTAACACTACACTATCAATAAATTAATTAAACACAATTCCTACAAATAAATACAATTAAATAAACTAGCTAAAGTACAAAAAATAAAAAAGAACTAAGTTACAAAAAATAAAAAAATATTTACAAACATAAGAAAAATATTACAACAATTTTAAACTAATTACACCTACTCTAAGCCCCCTAATAAAATAACAAAGCCCCCCAAAATAAAAAATTCCCTACCCTATTCTAAATTAAAAAAGTTAAAAGCTCTTTTACCTTACCAGCCCTGAACAGGGCCCTTTGCGGGGCATGCCCCAAGAAGTTCAGCTCTTTTGCCTGTAAAAAAAAACATACAATACCCCCCCCAACATTACAACCCACCACCCACATACCCCTAATCTAACCCAAACCCCCCTTAAATCAGCCAATCAGATTGAGCTCGCATTCTATTGGCTGATCGGAACAGCCAATAGAATGCGAGCTCAATCTGATTGGCTGATTGGATCAGCCAATCGGATTGAACTTGATTCTGATTGGCTGATTCCATCAGCCAATCAGAAAATTCCTACCTTAATTCCGATTGGCTGATAGAATCCTATCAGCCAATCGGAATTCGAGGGACGCCATCTTGGATGACGTCCCTTAAAGGAACAGTCATTCGTCGTTCAGTCGTCGGGCCGGATGGATGTTCCACGCTGGAGGTCTTCAGGATCCTGCCACTTCGCTCCGGATGGAAGACCATAGAAGATGCCGCCTGGATGATGACTTCAATCGGATGGAAGATCCTCTTCTGCCCCGCTTGGATGAAGACTTTGACCGGATCATGGACCTCTTCAGCCCCCCGCTTGGGCTTGGATCAGGACATCGGAGGAGCTCTTCAGGACGGATCGGTGAACCTGGATGGTGAAGACAAGGTAGGAAGATCTTCAGGGGCTTAGTGTTAGGTTTATTTAAGGGGGGTTTGGGTTAGATTAGGGGTATGTGGGTGGTGGGTTGTAATGTTGGGGGGGGTATTGTATGTTTTTTTTTACAGGCAAAAGAGCTGAAATTCTTGGGGCATGCCCCGCAAAGGGCCCTGTTCAGGGCTGGTAAGGTAAAAGAGCTTTTAACTTTTTTAATTTAGAATAGGGTAGGGAATTTTTTATTTTGGGGGGCTTTGTTATTTTATTAGGGGGCTTAGAGTAGGTGTAATTAGTTTAAAATTGTTGTAATATTTTTCTTATGTTTGTAAATATTTTTTTATTTTTTGTAACTTAGTTCTTTTTTATTTTTTGTACTTTCGCTAGTTTATTTAATTGTATTTATTTGTAGGAATTGTGTTTAATTAATTTATTGATAGTGTAGTGTTAGGTTAATTGTAGGTAATTGTAGGTAGTTTATTTAATTAATTTATTGATAGGGTAGTGTTAGGTTTAATTATATCTTAGGTTAGGATTTATTTTACAGGTAAATTTGTTATTATTTTAACTAGGTAACTATTAAATAGTTCTTAACTATTTAATAGCTATTGTACCTGGTTAAAATAATTACAAAGTTGCCTGTAAAATAAATATTAATCCTAAAATAGCTACAATATAATTATAATTTATATTGTAGCTATATTAGGATTTATTTTACAGGTAAGTATTTAGCTTTAAATAGGAATAATTTATTTAATAAGAGTTAATTTATTTCGTTAGATTTAAATTATATTTAACTTAGGGGGGTGTTAGTGTTAGGGTTAGACTTAGCTTTAGGGGTTAATACATTTATTATAGTAGCGATGAGCTCCGGTCGGCAGATTAGGGGTTAATAATTGAAGGTAGGTGTCGGCGATGTTAGGGAGGGCAGATTAGGGGTTAATACTATTTATGATAGGGTTAGTGAGGCGGATTAGGGGTTAATAACTTTATTATAGTAGCGCTCAGGTCCGCTCGGCAGATTAGGGGTTAATAAGTGTAGGCAGGTGTCGGCGACGTTGAGGGGGGCAGATTAGGGGTTAATAAATATAATATAGGGGTCGGCGGTGTTAGGGGCAGCAGATTAGGGGTACATAAGGATAACGTAGGTGGCGGCGCTTTGCGGTCGGAAGATTAGGGGTTAATTATTGTAAGTAGCTGGCGGCGACGTTGTGGGGGGCAGGTTAGGGGTTAATAAATGTAATACAGGGGTCGGCGGTGTTAGGGGCAGCAGATTAGGGATTCATAAGTATAACGTAGGTGGCGGTCGGCAGATTAGGGGTTAAAAAATTTAAATCGAGTGGCGGCGATGTGGGGGGACCTCGGTTTAGGGGTACATAGGTAGTTTATGGGTGTTAGTGTACTTTAGGGTACAGTAGTTAAGAGCTTTATAAACCGGCGTTAGCCTAGAAAGCTCTTAACTCCTGCTATTTTCAGGCGGCTGGAGTTTTGTCGTTAGAGCTCTAACGCTCACTTCAGAAACGACTCTAAATACTGGCGTTAGAAAGATCCCATTGAAAATATAGGATACGCAATTGACGTAAGGGGATCTGCGGTATGGAAAAGTCACGGCTGAAAAGTGAGCGTTAGACCCTTTAATCACTGACTCCAAATACCAGCGGGCGGCCAAAACCAGCGTTAGGAGCCTCTAACGCTGGTTTTCACGGCTACCGCCGAACTCTAAATCTAGGCCTATGGGTTTATTTTATAGGTAAGTACAGGTGGCCCTCTTTTTACAACGGTTCAATTTACACCGTTTCAGAATAACAACCTTTTTTCCAGTCATGTGACTGCTATTGAAAAGCACTGAGAAGCAGTTCATTTATTAAAATAGCCAGTAGGTGGAGCTGTCCGCTTGTGTTGTAGCAAAGCCAAGCAAGCTGAAATTAATCAGTTTAACCAGACCTGAGCTATGGAGCAGATTTCAAAGGAACAAGATCTTCCTGTCTATAAATCAGTCCAGATTGGAATGCATAGAAATAACTGTTTGCAGAAAAATGCAAGGGAAGTCTGTGTTGTGTGATTATTTTATTAGGTTTATAATGCTGTTATCAAATGTTTTTGTTCATTTAACTTAGTTTAATTATATATTCTGTGTTGTGTGATTATTTTATTAGGTTTATAATGCTGTTTAGCATTTAAAGGCTTCATTTCAAAGCTTTAAAAATAATGTATTAGGTGTTACTTATGACAATTTTGAGAGGGGCCTGGAACCTATCTCCCTCACTTCTCATTGACTTACATTATAAACTGGGTTTCAATTTACAACAGTTTCGATTTACAACCATTCCTTCTGGAACCTAACCCCGGCGTAAACTGAGGGCTACCTGTATTTAGTTTTAAATAGGAATTATTTAGTTAATGATAGGAATTTTATTTAGATTTTTTTAAATTATATTTAAGTTAGGGGATGTTAGGGTTAGGGTTAGACTTAAGTTTAAAGCGTTAATAAATTTAGAATAGTGGCGGCAACGTTGGGGACGGCAGATTAGGGGTTAATAAATGTAGGTAGGTTGCGGCGATGTTGGGGGCAGCAGATTAGGGGTTAATAAATATAATGTCGGTTGCGGCGATGTCCGGAGCGGAAGATTAGGGGTTAATAAGTATAATCTAGGTGGTGGCGATGTTTGGGGCGGCAGATTAGTTAACTAGTGTTTGCGAGGCGGGTGTGCGGCGGTTTAGGGGTTAATATGTTTATTATACTGGTTGCGATGTCCGTAGCGGCAGATTAGGGGTTTAAAAATTTATTATAGTGTTTGTGATGCGGGAGGGCCTCGGTTTAGGGGTTAATAGGTAGTTTATGGGTGTTAGTGTACTTTTTAGCACTTGAGTTATGAGTTTTACACTGCAACGCTGTAGCATAAAACTCATAACTCAAGTGCTAAAAAGTACACTAACACTGACTTTAGAATGCGTTACGGATCTTGTCGGTATAGGGTGTACCGCTCACTTTTTGGCCTCCCAGGACAGACTCGTAATACCGGCGCTATGGTAGTCCCATAGAAAAAATGGTTTACGAAGTTTAAGTGTCGATTTGCGGTAAGGCCAACAAAGTGTGCGGTACACCTATACCTGCAAGACTCGTAATACCAGCGGGCGTAAAAAAGCAGCGTTAGGACCTAACGCTGCTTTTTTACCTTAACGCACAACTCGTAATCTCGCCGTATGTTAGTCCAATAAAAAAGGTATCACTGCATACTGCAATACTCTGGTATTTGAGCATCTTATCTACTGGACTAATACGGCTAATCCAATCTTCACTATATATATATATATATATATATATATATATAAAAGAGAAAAATATAAAATATCCAATGATTTAAAACACAGCACCCTTTAATGTGTGACGTTTCGGGGCATTCACCCCTTCCTCAGACCATATATATATATATATATATATATAAAATACAGAACGATGAAAAAGGCACTCACTGGTTATAGTATTAAAATATAACTTTTAATTCAATCCATTAAAAAGCATAACGTTTCGGGAACATTACGTTCCCTTTGTCAAATGCCAGATACAGCAATGCAATAAATACAAAGCGATATACCAATCCCAATAACCCATCACCTTAAATACCCACAAGTGAAGTCTCCAAAACGCTGAGCCGCAGTTGCGGCCCGCGTGCAGTGTCGAGAGGCGATGACGTCATCAGCGTGTGTCACGCCCTGACGCATATCCTCAAGGGGACGTAAGGACGACCTGTCAAATGCCCAACCAATAGGAAAATTGCCGGTCTCCTGTCAAAACATACAGAATAATTATTACTCAAAAAGAGGCACAATAATTCTACTGTAGTAAATAATATGCCGACTGATGATAAACGCTAAATAGGGGAATACAATGCACGGAGACTTGTTAAAAACAAGTAAAACCAAACTAAAAGAATGTCATAATAAGCATTATTTAGACAGACATGTCCCTATGTTCAACAGTGTATATGAAATAGTATCATAAAAAAGTGTTATTCAATAATAGCTATATATAAATTTGAACATAGATAAAACATCTTAAATGTGAGATGGCAACATCACTATACAGCAACATTAACAGATGTAATCAAATATCACTACATGTTTATTAGACATTCGTATATCAGGGAGTATGGAAGAAACTCAGATGTCTGAGGACTTAATCAGTTAGATATGTAGTCAGTCTCATATTGGCGGTAGACAGTGATGATGGTTAGGATGTATGGAACACATATGGGCTAATTTGGATATGTTAGGCGTCAGTCATGTGCATCTTAATCCACTGAATAAAATGGCCCAAAGTCTAGTATTGTATTTAACCCTTTAGGAGCTATGGAGCTAAGCATATAAATCCATCTGGTTTCCAGCCTTAATAACCGATTGCCTCTATTGCCTCCCCTTGTTAGTGGTGGTACCTGGTCAATTAACATAGTTCTTAAACTAGAAACACTATGTTTACAACGGGCAAAGTGGCGTGCAACTGGCTGATCAGAGTTCCCTTTCACAAGGGCTTCCCTGATCGCACAGCGGTGATTATCCATCCGTTCCCGGAATGTAGTGACCGTCTTACCCACATATACAAGGGAGCATGGGCAAATCAGAATATAGATTACATGGGTGCTTGTACAGGACAGTCTGTAATTAATTCTGTATCGTTTATTGGTGTGTGGGTGCTGAAATGTATCGCCTTTCAACATGCTATCGCATGTGATACAGTCCCCACATCTAAAGCAACCTTTCTTGCTGGATTTAAGCCAGATATGTCCTTAATAGCTTTTCACAGGGTCAGTCTTGACAAGTAAGTAGCGCAAGTTCATGGCTCGACGATACACAATCCTTGGGTGCTGTATATGTTGAAAAGGTAAAGTCTTGTCTGTTTTTTCAGGTCCCAATGTTTCTTAATAGCAGAATTGACCTGATGGTGCATTGTGTCAGAGGTTGTAATGAAGTTGCACCTGGAAGCTGATGGACTATTGGATTATGGAGTGCCTATTCCACTGACTTTGCTATATATATATATATATATATATATAGTGTAAGATCATCTGTTCACATCTCTTAAGTGAACATTTATAAGGGAGGCACAACGAATTATACAAGAATTATACTCAATACTCACCACACTGCCGTTTACTAACTAACAATCTGCCTATTGGCATCTGCTAAGGAATGCTGAGTTAACCGACTCTCTCTTCTGCTTTCAGGTATGTGAATTGATCCCTGCATTCAAATCCTGCCAATTTCCCTGTTTTTGTGTCATTTGTACTACAAGTCTCTCTTTGGTATGTGAATTGATCCCTGCATTCAAATCCCGCCAATTTTCCCGTTTTTTTGTGTCATTTGTACTACAAGTCTCTCTTTGGTATGTGAATTGATCCCTGCATTAAAATCCTGGCAATTTCCCTGTTTTTTGTGTCATCTGTATTGCAAGCCTCTCTTTTTGCATTTGTCTGTATAATTAATTATGTATTTACCCTGCTGATATCTTGCCTTTATCTATGTGATGTTCATACCTTGCAAATACTTGTTTTAATTCCTAAATTTTAAATTTCACTAATGGTTTAACCACAGCCTCCCCCAAATTCTATATCCTGTTATTTTTAACTTATCTCACCCTGAATCAAATTTTCCCAATTGGACTTTTACTGTCTTTGAACAGGTCTTTACCTAATTTATTGCTGAATGCTCTGGCCTATACATTTAACACTGCTATGGGGAAAGCAAGGGTTAGTAATGTAGGTTAGCAATAGTGTAAGATCATCTGTTCACATCTCTTAAGTGAACATTTACAAGTGAAGCACAACAAATTATACCAGAATTATACAAGAATTGAACAAGGATTGGACAAGGGATAAGGCAAGTTCTGTTTTAATACTGAGTTTTATACACTGACTATTTTGTAAAAAATGCACAATATCTTATTATCCATTTTTGCCACCTTTTGTCTGTTTAACAAACTACTTTACTCAATTACTCCTTACACCTCACCACCTGCACTGCTCATTAGCCCATCTCTCTTAACCTCACATTACTTTTGTATATATGAACTTCACACATTCCTAAAGACTTTCTTTCCCCCGTGCAACTCATCACAAAAGCAGTCTCACTACTGCAAATCCGCATCTCATGTCACTCTCCCTCTTGCTCATACTAGCTGCTGGCAACATCTCCCCTAATCCTGGTCCCCCACAACTTCCTTGCCCTGCACACCCATGTGTGCCCTTCAATAGACTTAAAAAACAAAACTCTGGTAACCTTAATCTTAATCCTCTTGCATCTAAAGCCACCACCCCCTTCACTTGTGCACTATGGAACTCTCGCTCTGTTTGCAACAAACTCACTTCTATCCATGACCTCTTTATCTCCCACTCTCTCAATCTTCTGGCTCTCACAGAAACCTGGCTCTCTCCTTCAGACACTGCTTCCTCTGCTGCACTGTCACATGGGGGTCTCCACTTCAGCCACACTCCTAGGTCTGACAATAGACAAAGAGGTGGTGTTGGTATTTTACTTTCCTCTCGTTGCACCTTTCAACAAATACATCCCTTCTCTTCCCTCACATTTTCTACATTCGAAACACACATGATTCGCTTATTCTCTCACCTCTCTATATGCGTTGCAGTCATATACCGCCCCCCTGGCTCCGCAACTCTATTTCTAGATCACTTTGCCGCCTGGCTGCCTTACTTCCTTTCCTCAGATACCCCTGCCCTTATTATCGGTGACTTCAACCTCCCTGTTGATAATCCCACTGCCTCCTCTGCAAAACAACTTCTGCAACTCACTTTCTCTTTCGGCCTCTCACAATGGACTGACTCTCCCACTCACAAAGATGGTCACTCCCTTTATCTTATTTTCAGTTATCGATGCACTATCTCAAACTTCACAAACTCACCTTTTCCTCTTTCTGACCACCACCTCCTCACTTGTACCATCACCTCCCTCCCTACAACTCTCCCTCCTTCTACCCCTCACACTAAACTTCACAGAAGAATCAAGTCATTAGATCAGCAACAGCTCACTAGCTCTCTTGAACCTCTTCTCTCTTCCATCCCCTCCTTTTCCTGTCCTGATGAATCCATCTGCCACTATAACTCCACCCTTACATCGGTCCTTAATAACCTGGCCCCACCTACCATAGCTCGGAAAACATACACTCATCCTCAGCCCTGGAATACTCCTCTGACATGGTACCTACGCAGATGTTCCCGTACTGCTGAGCGACACTGGAGGAAATCTCGGAGTTCTGATGACTTTCTTCACTATAAGTTCATCTTGAACTCTTACTATTCTGCCCTTAATCTATATAAGCAACATTACTTCTCTACTCTTATCTCTACTCTTTCTTCAAATCCAAAACGTCTGTTCTCCACATTCATTACTCTTCTCCAGCCACCCCCACCTCCCACCACAACTTTTCTCTCAGCCCAAGATTTTGCAAGCTACTTCAACAACAAAATTGATTCCATCAGAACTGAAACCAGCTCTCAACATACTACCGGTCTCCCGCCCCCTCAAAAGCTCACAATCATCCAAAACCCACATAGCCATAAATATAGCTCTTTTGTCCCTGTTACAGAGGATGAAGTTTCTGCCCTTATACTATCCTCTCACCTCACTACCTGTCCCCTTGACCCCATCCCCTCACAACTACTCCCCTCCCTCTCTTCTACCCTTACCCCTATACTCACACACATCTTCAACCTCTCCCTCAGCACTGGTATAGTTCCCACATCTCTTAAACATGCATTAGTCACAGCTATGCTCAAAAAACCTTCTCTCGATCAAACCTCCCGATCCAACTACCGCCCTATTTCCCTACTACCTCTTGCCTCAAAGCTTCTTGAAAAGCTAGTGTATGCACATATATCCCATTTCCTTACATTAAACTCCCTCCTTGACCCACTGCAATCTGGATTTCGCCCCCTTCACTCAACAGAGACAGCAATTGTTAAGGTTACCAACGACCTACTTACAGCAAAATCAAAAGGCCACTTCTCTCTACTTATCCTCCTTGATCTGTCTGCAGCCTTTGATACTATCGACCACCCTATTTTGCTTCATACCCTCCAATACTTCGGGATCTTTGACACAGCTCTCTCTTGGTTCTCTTCCTATCTGTCTAACCGTACCTTTAGTGTAGTCTTCTCTGGGGTATCCTCTGCCCCGTTACCTCTTTCTGTTGGGGTACCGCAAGGCTCTGTCCTCGGTCCCCTTCTCTTCTCAATCTACACGTCCTCACTAGGTTCCTTAATAAAGTCCCACGGGTTTCATTATCATTTGTATGCCGACGACCCAAATCTACCTCTCTGCACCAGAATTATCTCCTTCCTTGCTAACCAGTGTCACTAACTATCTCTCTCATATCTCATCTTGGATGTCCTCTCACTACCTCAAGCTAAATCCCTCCAAAACTGAGCTCCTTATTTTCCCCCCTTCTTCCAAAATCTCCACCCCCCATGTCTCCATAACTGTTGACAACTCCATCATTACCCCAACCTCACATGTCCGATGTCTTGGAGTCACACTTGACTCAGATCTTTCTTTCACTCCTTTACATTCAGTCCTTGGCTAAAGCCTGCCGCTTCCACCTTAAAAACATAGCTAAAATTAGACATTTCCTTACATAAGACACAACAAAGATTTTAATCCACTCTCTCAGCCTTTCCCGCCTTGACTACTGCAACTCTATCCTCTCTAGTCTCTCTAGCTGCCGCCTAGCTCCTTTACGATCCATAATGAATGCCTCTGCCAGGCTCATCTTCCTTACACGTCGCTCTTCATCTGCCGCACCTCCCAGCCAATCCCTTCACTGGCTTTGTCAGAGTATATGAATATTATGATGAATATTACATATGTGTACATATATATATATATATATATATATATATATATATGTATATTTTATACACTGTATATGTTAGATGAGAACTCAGGATTAATTAAACATGAGTTTGTTGAACACAGCTTCTAATACACGTCTATCAGGATTGACGATCAGTAGAGCCTTTTTGAAACACAAACATTTCTTTTCTAAAGGAAATAGCTCAGTGACCCTATTCATTTGACTATATATGCAGATTTTATAACCTCAGAACATTTGGTGAGGTGAGAAAAGAATGTGTTCAAGGACCCCTTTGGAATTTGACACGTGTGATACAACAGTTCTATCTCACTGAATCTCTATTTGAAGACTTACTGCAAAAACCCCTCTTGGGGGAAGGTGACACAAATAAAATCAAATACACATCTGCACTGCTGGCTAAACAGGAAATATGCTGTTTTAAAGACTCTTACAACTCCTCATGGATTGACCCCATGTGGAGCAATAAAGGCCTTGGAAAACACAGACAAATGCTAAGGTGTGACTCTGGAAGTTCACGTAAGCAGACAGCAAATAAACATTTTTTTTTCTCTCTCTGTTTAAATACATGCCCCAGAATGTATTAAATATAGAAATTTGGGAAATTGTCTAAATTCTATATTATTATTACATGGGTATTTGCTAAGCTTGGGAGGTAACTGTTTTAGTCAGTCAAAAATGTGTAATAACCTCTGTTTTTGCTTATATTTTTCAGACAGATAAATTCAGATATACATAGAAATGATATATATGTTTTGAAAACACAAAAGATCTTACTTAGCCTCTGTGTTTTTAAGAATATAAATAAATACTTATGGACCATACACATACTAATGATTGGATCATCTCTAATAATTATTTCTATTTTTATTGCAGACAACCATTGGTCATGAGCATCAATCTTAGAAAGAGACGGAATGCCGCATGAAATGAATTAAGTCATATCATATAAACATACAAATAAATGTTTATAAAGTTTCACATACATCTTTTAAAATATAGTGAGATGAAAATATGGAAGTTACTTTGATGTGATATGACTATGAGATATATATTTGATGTGATATAACTATGAAATATAAGTTATTTTAATATAATGTTAGATATGTGATGTTTCATATCAAAATGATCAGAAAATTCATTAAGATATAACTTATCCAAAACAAATATTATGAATAGTTGTCGCAGTAAATTATGATAAAAATTAATAACCATTTCATAGAAATACTGACTTAAGCTGTTTCAAATGTTGCTGTGTCTGTTTGTGCTGCCACCTGGTGTTATGTTGCGAGAACTACAGCCAGAAGGTTCTCTCTGGCTGTTAAAAATGAAATTTCCAAGGGCCAATCCGATTTAGACTTCCCAGATAACCAATGGGAAGGTCAGCTTCCGTAGTGCCACCCACATGATGTCATCAATGATTATATAATGGGAGTGTTGAATGCACAAGAGAGAGTTGTCTGTAACTTGTTGAAAATTAGTGATCTGATTTTGGCTGCGATATACCTGAAAAAAAAAAAGTTCACTTCAGCAAGGAGCTTAAAACTTATCCTTGATTTGTGCAAAAAACCTTCTTTCAAATGAGATGACCTAAAGACCGCTACGAATTGGTTCAAAATTGGTGAAGTATATTGTATTTTAAATTGGTAGTTATAAGCCTAGGTATTGTTCAAATCTGTGTCTGAATTGGCTAAGTAACTCATCTATACAAGTTCTGATATTGTCAGTTAATTTTGTATTAGGATAAATTGCAGTTAAATAGCAGAATATATATTATCCTATTGTTTTATAAACACTGTTTAGAATTGTATTGCTTGGATGTTAAAGGTTTTTAGTCCCATTGTGTTAAATAAATAAGGCTGAATTGTGAAGGTATATTGTTCTGGGTTTTGTAAGAAGAATAGCATATCTTAAGAGTTGGTTCTAACGCATATAAACTTTTATTTAGTTTCCTTTTATTGCAAATATAGTTCAATATGTTTATGGATATTAACTAAATAAAAGAATTCAGATATTTATATTAATTGTATGGTCTAGTAGGTGCATGGTTGATAAGGGTTTCTATTTCTTTGTATTGTGTTTATAACCCTGCCATAAACTTATATATATTATTTGGATAGCACTGCTAAGATTTTCATAAATATACTGACATAATAATTGGAGGCACTGCTGAGATTTATTAATATTCCATCATAATTGATATAATATATTTGTAAGTAAATAGAAATTATTATAAAAGAGAAAAAAAAATAAATTCATATTTCGAAGATATCATTTTTTTTGAAAAGTTGAAATATTAATTTTCATATTTCGAGATTGACATATTAATGTCAATCTTGAAATATTATTAAAGATTAATTTTGAAAAATTAATAAAAATATTGATTTTTCATATTTCAAAATTAATCAAAAATATTGATTTTTCATATTTTCAAAGTTAATCAAAAATATTAATTTCTCATATTTTGGAATATTAATTTTTCATATTTCAAAATTAATAATATTTTTTTGAAATATAAAAATTTTCCTTCTCTCTTTTTATTGGCAAAAATTGTATTAGCGTTTTAGTTTAACTAAGTACTAAACCAATATAATAATGTCTGTAGCCAGAAGTGACTCATTTAATTCTATACATAGCAATGAAATTGGTCCCATAACCATACCTATTACTAAAGGTCAGGTCCTTAAGAAAGATATCTTAAGTTACATTAAAGGGAAGTTAAATATTGCTGGTGAATTAAATGATTTTGTGGATATGCTTGAAACTAGGGCTAAAAATATTACCGTTAATAATAATATGTGGAATGAAGAGAATGAATTCTTCCAGGAATTATTAATGATTAATCAATGCAAAGATCCCAAAAAGCGAGAAAAACTAATACTAAAATCTTGGCCCCTTTTAATATGCATAATTGACGAAATGTCGTTTTGTGTCACAGACAAACGATTGCAAATACAGGAGCTAGAAAATAGTATTCGTTCCTCGCGCAGACGCGAAGAGGGTTTAAAAATAGCCAAAAATAAAATGGATGAATTTGCCCAAAACCTAGCCACCTTAGATAAGCACAATATGGACTTAATCGCGCAGATACAAGATTTAAATAAACAGCTTGCGCAAAGCCAGAGAGAATTAAGCGATTTAAAAAGGTCATATCGCCATAATGAAAACCCCTATATTAGCAATGAGAATAATACAGATAATGCTAACTCCTTTAGCGAACGCGTCAGGGACGAGGTACGAAAATATATAGAACAACATAGACAAATGACCCCTAACGGGTCAGAAGTAGATTTCCCAAATAGACAATCCCCTCAGGATGTAAATCCAGAGGACAGCTGTAGCGCAGCTGATGCGGGGGAGGGAAACTCTAACAGAGAATCCCAAAATAAGTCTGATAAAGTCTATGATTCCCATAAAATAATCACCTTCATACAACGCGCAGTACCTATATTCTCCAATAAGGGAACAACATCTGTAATTGATCATTTACAGGCTTTTGAAAATGCGTTAGCTATAATGAATGTTACAAGTGAGAAATTGAAAATTGAATTTCTGCCTTGGGTATTTGACAGTAAGCATCACAAATTCTTTGCTTCACTAAAGGATATGAATATTCATTCCTGGAATGGGGTAAAACAACAATGCAGAAAAGAATTCGGGCAATATCGCACTAAAACTGCCGCGAAAATAGCGGTATATGGTTTAAAGTGTCGTGCGAATCAGAGTCCAGTCGAATTCCTTTCTGTATTGAAAAATGCGTACAGTATGGCTGAAGATAATCCCAGATTTGATGGCTCAGAATTTGTAAATTTATTTTTTGAAGCACTGCCTACACCCATCAAAATTAACTTAGCTAGAGATTTTGATGAGAACTGCTCATTGGAATGGCTGATCAAAGAGAGTACAAAATTATACTCTATTCAGCAGTCCAGTGAGCAGGGGGTTAAAAAGGAGTCAAAACCCAAAATTGTGGCAGAAACTAGGGTGTCACCTAGCCCCCTCAATTTGGAGTCTAACAAGAGGACTTATGCAGAGGTGGCCAGTCAAAACAGGCCATCTCCACAGAGGTTTAATTCTGCCCCTCCCCCTACACAGGTTGAGGCGCAGGGAGACTATAACCAAAGTGGGGGACATAATCAGGTGAATAATTACTCACAAAGAGAATACTCACCAAATAATTGGTATCCGCGCAAGGGTAGATACAATAGACGGCGAAGATATTCTCAGGGTAACCAGACACCCCAGGTATATAATGCTTCCCAAAATATTAATACTGAACAAGCTGAACCCCAGGGGCAACCACGCCAGAATAGAAATAGTGGCCCTGATTCTGAGGGAACCCAATGGTCCAGGAATCAGTACAATGGGGCACCAAGAGATAGGCCCAGGGGTAGAGGTAACTTGTACAATCAGGTAGATATGCTGTTTACCCAATTAAATCGGTTGAGCGAACAAATCGCTAATATGAGTCAAAAATCTACGGCTCAGCAACCGAACAATACTTTTTTAGGGGTACAGCCAGTGGTCAGCAGTGGACCACAGGCACAGTCATAAATACTGCAGTATCACCTGAAGGGGAGGGGAGAGATATACAAAATGTAGTAATAAATATCAATGATACTAATCATGTTATCTCCCCACAGACCGGAAACGGACAAATTAGCTGTGACAATGAGCGACATCAGCCGGAAAAAGTTAACAAATCTCTTCCTTTGCAGCTCTCTCTTAACCTTGTTTCCACAGATGCAGTACAAAAGAATCCAGCCGACCCTGTCATAGAGGAAACAGGTAGGTATGAAGCTTCTTCTGCATCGGAAAGCATGGCAAACTCAGGTAATACGTGGCGAAGCCCACAAATGTATGAGAATGCAAATTTTATGTGTGAAATGATAGAAACTGCAGGAAGATATTATGTACTAGTTGAGCTGCAAGATTCAGTCTCCAACCCTATCAGGGGATTAATTGACACTGGGTCACAGGCAACTATCTTATCCCACAGATACTACACACAGCTAAATGAGCTAACATCCCACAAACCTAAAATAAAAGAATTTGACGGTTCTCTAATAGGTGTTGGGGGTGACTCCCTAAAAGTTTACGGTACTGCCTGGTTAAAATTTAAATTGGGGAACAGGGTCATAAGACACCCTGTCATTATAGTGGATCTGCCAACTGATCGTTTAATTATTGGTAGTGATCTCCTGAAGCGATTAAGCACCATAATTGATTGCATAAATAATGTAATTTGGTCGCAAGTTAAACGGCCTATCAATTATGAAAAATCTGGTACATCTCGCACCCGACACAGCTGTCACGTGGTGGAAGAGAAACCAGATGCTGTGGAGATTCATTTCAGGAATAACTCTACACCTGAAATCACTATTCTACAAATAGATGATCAGACTCCTTTTAGTGGCTCTGATGGTAATACTTTTAAAATATCGCCTGGAAAGATAGCGAATATCTCCCTAGATGGCGATGTATTAACCATATCACTCCACAAGGGGGATCATAAAATCCCTAAGGGGGGAGGCCACGCTCAATACCTCACAGGGATTGAGAGAGTTAAAGAGGATCTATTTATCCCTATACAAGTGCATGACCTTGGTAAAACAAAGTATGCTAAAATAAACTTAAAACAGGAAGCTAGCTATATAAGCGAAGGTTTATTAACGCAAATAGCTGAACCTAAAGTGATTAAATATCTTTCTCCCCAAGACCACTGTGTCAACGGCCTGGATGACAGGTCTGAAAGCTATAACATCACAGCTAAGTGCTTATTATCTATCTCTATTGGTAATAAGTCAGTGAAGCACCTGTTTTTAGTTTTAAATACTCCCCATAATCAAATATACATTGGCAATGATATCTTACATAGATATGCCATACAAATAGATTTGATTAATTCTTGCCTCTGGAGCAGGTTAAAGGGGGACCCTGAAGTATTTCAGGATGAAAATGCAGCCCTGAAATCAAACCAGCAATTGCCATATGCTGTGAATATGCAGGTATCTAGCGATATTATAATTCCTGCTGGGGCTGATAAATTTCTTTTACCCTTACAGGTAAAGAGAGGTCAGAAATTAAAAACTTCTGAAACACTGATTTGCCTCTCCCATAGAATACAAAATCTGGGTGTCTCAGTAACCTACACTCCTATGGTGAATATTGGAACTGTTCCAATAAATATTATTGTGCATAACATGACCCCACAGGATATAACATTATCCAAGGGAACTACCATAGGATATGCACTGGAATCAAGTTATTACACTTTTGGATTCCAGAATAATGTAATTGGGCTAATACCTGAAGGATACCTAACTGAAGAACAATTAATAGAACAATCCTTTGCATCTATGCCAGAGGGTCTATTTAATATTCAGTCTATTTATCCCTTCAGCTCAGAGGAAGGCATCTGTAAAATTGAAGAAGCCTCTCTAGTGTTTGATCAGCCAATCAAACAGCAAGATTACCCCAATACCCAGAGTCATGGGAGCAATGTAAATTATAATCAAGTGGATCTCACCTCTAGACTGGAAGAAGCCTATGAAATAGGACAGCCTGAAATCTTTCCAGGATTTCAGCAAATAGTCGAAGAGCAAATATCCTTAGCTAATGGCTGTTCCAGCGATGATGAACGCCAACAGCTGCGAGAACTCCTAATGGAATACAAGGATATTTTCGCTAAGGATTCTTATGACTGTGGTACCACAGACTTGCACATTGCAAGAATACAAACAGATCCTAATGCGCCACCTGTATTTGTCAAACAATACAGACTTCCCTTAGCCTCATATGATTCTCTTGCAGAGATCATAAGGAATTTGGAAGAAAGAGGTATTATCAGACAGGTGCACAGCTCTTATAATAATCCTATTCTAGGTGTCCTTAAGCCCAATGGACAATGGCGTTTGTGTGCTGACTTAAGACAGCTAAACAAACGAGTATACATGTCTGGCTGGCCTGTACCATACATTGACCAGTGCCTAGCACAAATGCAGGGATCCAAAATATTCACTGCCATTGATTGTGCACAGGGATATTGGACCATAAAGGTACATGAAGAGGACCAATATAAGCTAGCATTCTCCTTCCAAAAGATTCAGTATGCATTCCAGAGACTTCCATTTGGATACATAAATTCTGGACATGAATTTTCTGTATTCATGCATAAGGCTATGCCTGACGCACTGGAAAGGGGGACCTTATCTTATGTGGATGATGTTTTAATCAAAAGCACAGACTTTGAAAAACACATTGCAGAGCTTAAACACGTCCTCAGCCAACTTAAAAGGGCAGGTGTCAAATTATCCCTGCAAAAAGCTCAATGGTGCCGCACTCGTGTAAACTTCTTGGGACATGAAGTTACCTCTGACGGATTAAATCCCCAGAAGAAAAAGGTGGAAGCTATAGTGAATTCTAAAAACCCGACTAACTTAAAGGAATTGAGATCATTCCTGGGTATGACGAATTATTCTCGCAAATTCATTGATAATTATGCGGAATTAGCTAAACCACTACTACTTCTTCTAAAGAAGGATGTGAAATGGCACTGGAGTGAGTCTCAAGAGACAGCCATCAGAGAGCTGAAGAGAAAACTCACTCAAGCACCTTGCTTAGCGTACCCTGAAGGTGGTAAACCTTTCTACTTAGAAACAGGGTACACAGATGTAAGCATGAGTGCTGTGTTATACCAAAAGCATGATAATTTGAACAAAGCCATTGCTTATGCGAGCAAAAATCTATCCCCAGTAGAAATAAAGTTTAACGATTGCGAAAAAGCCCTCTTATCTACTGTATGGGCTCTACAAAATTTCCGCAGCTATATACAGGGCGAGAAAATTATTGTAGAAACGGCCCACCAGCCTTTGCTATATTTGCAAAGTGAGAGAATAAGAGATGGGAATTTGTCTAATAGCCGCATAACAGCGTGGACTCTTTCCTTACAAGGCTGGCCCTTAGAAATTCGCTACAAGCAGAATAAAAAGAATCCAGTCGCACAAGGGCTTGCTGAGCTCCACGACTGTACTGCTAGAGATCCTGGGGAAGAATTATCAGAAGATGATTTTCTGGAAGAACAATTGCTTTCCCCATATAAAATGTACAATGAGGACCATTGTCAAACATTACCTTGGGTATATGTTGATGGTTGTTCTTACCATGCCACTATTGATAATGAGCGCAGATTAGTCGCTGGCATTGGTATAACTGGGGCAAATGGATTCCCAAATATATCTATAGGTTTCAACATTGGACCAAGATCAAGTCAGGTTGCAGAACTAACTGCTGTTTTCAAAACCATTGAAATGGCTATTGAACATAGTATTAATGAATTTGTGATCATAACTGACTCAAATTATGTGCGTGACAGCTTTGTTGAATACCTGCCAACTTGGAAAAGAAATGGCATGCAGAAAAGCAATCACAAACCAGTCAAGCATGGCAAATTGTTCTGCGAGATTGATAATCTGGTAGTATCCAATGATTTAACCATACACTGGAAAAAGACCAAGGGTCATTCCAGAGTTCTAGGTCCTGATAAGGAAGGCAATGACCTTGCGGATTCATTAGCCAAACAAGGAGCCATAACTGGAGAACTCCTTAATATTGACCATTTAATGGGTGCAATTCAGGTAGAAGCCATTACCAGAAACCAGGCAAAACAACAGAGTGAGCCTAACTTGGTACAATGGAGTCAGGATTCTCCTAGTGAGGACCTGATCACTAGTCAAAAAGAAGACCCCATTGTAGGCAACTTCTATAAACACATAGAAGATCCTGAAAGCAACCCCATCTCAAAAGATGATTGTATTGGCAAAGAAGATCTGAGAATCTTAATAAAATCTAAATCACAATTCAAATTACAGGATGGTTTGTTAATTAGAACCTCCAAAACTGGCATCCAGCAGTGGGTAGTACCCACCAAGTTCCGAGGTCTAATGCTTCAACATGCCCATGATGCTCCCACATCTGGTCATCGCGGTGCCAAACTCACGTATGAAATATTGCGTGATTATGCTTTTTGGCCACACATGTTGAAAGATGTTCAAACCTACTGTCAAGGGTGTTTAATCTGCCCACAGTTCCAACCCACTGCACCAACGCATAGAGCGCCATTGCAAAAAAGGGGGATGGTAATGCCATGGTCAGATATACAAATTGATTTTATTGGTCCGGTAACAAGGTCATCAAGAGGTAACAAATACATGTTAACCGTGACATGCCTGTTCACTAAATGGGTAGAGTGCATTAGTGCACCTAACAATAGTGCGGAAACATGTGCAGCATTGCTCATCAACCATGTATTTTCCAGATTTGGTTTGCCCCAAAGAATCGAATCAGATCGGGGGACCCACTTCACTAGCGAAGTGATGACAAAAATGTGGAAAATACTAGGGGTTAAAAGAAAGCTCCATATTGCTTATAGAGCTGCCTCAAGTGGTGGTGTAGAGCGTTACAACCAGTCCATTGTTAAAATCCTCAAAAAGTTTGTGAGTGAAACAGGTAAAGACTGGGATGTAAAACTACCTCTAGTCTTAATGGCATTAAGAGCAACTCCAAGTAGTGCTACCAAAATGTCACCTTTTGAACTGATGACAGGTAGAAGAATGGTTCTACCTCAGCATCTACTGTACCGTACATCAGACCAAAATTTGATAAACGCTGCCAATACACATCAATATGTGGAAAACCTAAGGAAACACCTGCAACATGCCTTTGCATTTGCTCAAAGGAATTTAGAAAGAGCCGCAACTGCCACTAAAACCTATTATGATCTCAAAACATCCAAAAAGGAATATGAAATAAATGATAAAGTTTATCTTTATAACTTTGGAAGAGATCAGGTTAGGGAGAAGAAATTTCTTCCCTCATGGAAAGGTCCTTTTGTCATTACTGACAAAATATCTCCAGTGGCCTATAAAATACGGATCCCCAAAAATGAAGGTTTCATAGATAAATGGGTACATATAAATCAACTGCGGGCATGTCATCCCAGGTCCCAACTACAAGTCATAGAGGGAGAATGAAGTGTCATATCCCCAAATGCATTAAAGACATACTGTAATTTAAAGATGCCTAACTGATAAACATGAAAGCTCAAAATAACAAACTTTCTTCATAAGAGACTGTCTATGAGGTATACGGTTGATCCTCATCAAATACCACTGACTTTAAGCCAATTCAAATACATGTGTCCTACATCTATTTGAAGTTGGAAGGGGGATTTATGTCAGAGTATATGAATATTATGATGAATATTACATATGTGTACATATATATATATATATATATGTATATTTTATACACTGTATATGTTAGATGAGAACTCAGGATTAATTAAACATGAGTTTGTTGAACACAGCTTCTAATACACGTCTATCAGGATTGACGATCAGTAGAGCCTTTTTGAAACACAAACATTTCTTTTCTAAAGGAAATAGCTCAGTGACCCTATTCATTTGACTATATATGCAGATTTTATAACCTCAGAACATTTGGTGAGGTGAGAAAAGAATGTGTTCAAGGACCCCTTTGGAATTTGACACGTGTGATACAACAGTTCTATCTCACTGAATCTCTATTTGAAGACTTACTGCAAAAACCCCTCTTGGGGGAAGGTGACACAAATAAAATCAAATACACATCTGCACTGCTGGCTAAACAGGAAATATGCTGTTTTAAAGACTCTTACAACTCCTCATGGATTGACCCCATGTGGAGCAATAAAGGCCTTGGAAAACACAGACAAATGCTAAGGTGTGACTCTGGAAGTTCACGTAAGCAGACAGCAAATAAACATTTTTTTTTCTCTCTCTGTTTAAATACATGCCCCAGAATGTATTAAATATAGAAATTTGGGAAATTGTCTAAATTCTATATTATTATTACATGGGTATTTGCTAAGCTTGGGAGGTAACTGTTTTAGTCAGTCAAAAATGTGTAATAACCTCTGTTTTTGCTTATATTTTTCAGACAGATAAATTCAGATATACATAGAAATGATATATATGTTTTGAAAACACAAAAGATCTTACTTAGCCTCTGTGTTTTTAAGAATATAAATAAATACTTATGGACCATACACATACTAATGATTGGATCATCTCTAATAATTATTTCTATTTTTATTGCAGACAACCATTGGTCATGAGCATCAATCTTAGAAAGAGACGGAATGCCGCATGAAATGAATTAAGTCATATCATATAAACATACAAATAAATGTTTATAAAGTTTCACATACATCTTTTAAAATATAGTGAGATGAAAATATGGAAGTTACTTTGATGTGATATGACTATGAGATATATATTTGATGTGATATAACTATGAAATATAAGTTATTTTAATATAATGTTAGATATGTGATGTTTCATATCAAAATGATCAGAAAATTCATTAAGATATAACTTATCCAAAACAAATATTATGAATAGTTGTCGCAGTAAATTATGATAAAAATTAATAACCATTTCATAGAAATACTGACTTAAGCTGTTTCAAATGTTGCTGTGTCTGTTTGTGCTGCCACCTGGTGTTATGTTGCGAGAACTACAGCCAGAAGGTTCTCTCTGGCTGTTAAAAATGAAATTTCCAAGGGCCAATCCGATTTAGACTTCCCAGATAACCAATGGGAAGGTCAGCTTCCGTAGTGCCACCCACATGATGTCATCAATGATTATATAATGGGAGTGTTGAATGCACAAGAGAGAGTTGTCTGTAACTTGTTGAAAATTAGTGATCTGATTTTGGCTGCGATATACCTGGAAAAAAAAAAGTTCACTTCAGCAAGGAGCTTAAAACTTATCCTTGATTTGTGCAAAAAACCTTCTTTCAAATGAGATGACCTAAAGACCGCTACGAATTGGTTCAAAATTGGTGAAGTATATTGTATTTTAAATTGGTAGTTATAAGCCTAGGTATTGTTCAAATCTGTGTCTGAATTGGCTAAGTAACTCATCTATACAAGTTCTGATATTGTCAGTTAATTTTGTATTAGGATAAATTGCAGTTAAATAGCAGAATATATATTATCCTATTGTTTTATAAACACTGTTTAGAATTGTATTGCTTGGATGTTAAAGGTTTTTAGTCCCATTGTGTTAAATAAATAAGGCTGAATTGTGAAGGTATATTGTTCTGGGTTTTGTAAGAAGAATAGCATATCTTAAGAGTTGGTTCTAACGCATATAAACTTTTATTTAGTTTCCTTTTATTGCAAATATAGTTCAATATGTTTATGGATATTAACTAAATAAAAGAATTCAGATATTTATATTAATTGTATGGTCTAGTAGGTGCATGGTTGATAAGGGTTTCTATTTCTTTGTATTGTGTTTATAACCCTGCCATAAACTTATATATATTATTTGGATAGCACTGCTAAGATTTTCATAAATATACTGACAGCTTCCTCTTGCCTCCAGGATTAAACACAAAATTCTCGCACTAACACACAAAGCCCTCAATTGCATTGCTCCCCCCTACATCTCAGACCTTGTCTCCAGATACTCTCTCTCCTGTCCCCTTTGCTCCGCTCATGTTACCTCCTCACATTCCTGTCTACAAGATTTCTCAAGACTGGCTCCCATCTTATGGATCTCTCTGCCTCGCTCCACAAGAATCTCCCCTAGTTTTAAAAGCTTCAAGTGCTCCCTGAAGACTCTACTATTCAGGGACGCTTACAACCTACACTAACCTTCATTAGCTGTAATGAAGATGCAGTATAACATGCTTTTTATTATAGACTAGTCCTAAAGCCCGTGTACACGGGCCAATTTTTTAGGTACCGCGGTTCCAACCCTTGCTCCCTCTCTCTCCCCCCCCTCTCTTTTGCACTCTCTCTCTCTCTCTCCCTTATTTTGCTCTCTCTCCCCCTTATTTTGCTCTCTCTCCCCCTTATTTTGCTCTCTCTCTCGTTTCATTTGCAGAGGTGCGCGTGCGATCAGCTGTGCGCTTTCTAAGGCCAAGTGTTTGTCTCGTGCTGCTGTTTCATTTGCAGAGGTGCGAGGTCGGGTGGGTGAGCGTGCGATCAGCTGTGCGCTTTCTAAGGCCAAGTGTTTGTCTCTACTGTGCAGGACGGCTTCAGACAAACACTTGGCCTTTTATAATATAGGATATGAAATTCAAATACTGCATGCTCCTCCGCCCACTTCAAAAGTAAAATTTTCTGTGAGCTAACAGATTGAATTGTTGACCAATCAGCGCTCTCCCCATATGGCACTTTTGTTGTAGCTCGACCATTGATTGGAGAGTAATTCAATCATTTAGCTGACAGGAAAATTGACTTTTGAAGTGGGTGGTGTAACGTGGAGTATTTGAATTTCATATCTATTTTAATAACTAAGTTATAGCTGTACCGCAAGCCTTTTAGCCTGTACCGCAACGTCAGTCCCGCACTCCTAAAAATTATGTTTTTCAATGGGATTCCCATAGGGCCGGTATAACGAGTTTTGCATTGAGGCTAAAAAGCGAGCGTTACACTCTAAAACGACAAGATCCGTAATGCCATCTAAAGTCAGTAGTTATGAGTTTTACACTACAAAGCTGTAGCATAAAACTCATAACTAAACTGCTACAAAGTACACTAACACCCATAAACTACCTATTAACCCCTAAACCGAGGCCCTCCCGCATCGCAAACACTAAAATAAATTCATTAACCCCTAATCTACCTCTCCTGACATCGCCGCCACTTAAAAAAATTATTAACCCCTATTCCATGGCTCCCCGACATCGTCACCACTATAATAAACGTATTAACCCCTAAACCGCTGCCGTTCCACATCACAAACACTATTTAAATATTAATAACCCCTAATCTGCCGTCCGCCCACATCACCCCCATTATACTAAAGTTATTAACCCTACACCGCCGCAACTTTAATAAACCTATTAACGGGGGGCGGAGTTAACTGCCATACTGAGTTAACGTGTTCTGGAGAAGCTCCGCTCTCAGACTGCTAAACTAGCTATTTACTAGCACTAAAATACAAGTTTTTAGCTGAAAGTGGGTTACAGCAGCAGTGAGAAGTACCCAGAGAACTATTGGCCGAGTTTGAGAGGACTACCACACAGTTATTACCGTACTCCTGCAGTAACTTTTTGCGGTGTCTGGTCGAGCAGAGAGTGCGAGAGTGACTGCGGGGGATCCCGCTCTCTGGAGGGTCGGGGCTCTGCTCCGGAGACCAAGCACACTGTGATCCGTGTGGTAGACTACCTGAACGACCGCGGGATGCCTCCCCCTGAGACCTAGCAGTGTGAGCCGACACAGAGGTGAAGACGCACCACGCAACTCTACGGTCCTGCGGTCTGCTGACAGTTGCCTTCTCACACCCGCCTCTATTCAGTGTTTCCTCTCTGGAGCGACTAAGCCAGCTCTAGGCAGTGTTGCAGGCGGATTGACTGCTGGTCAGGTGAATGGAGGACTACCGCTCCACCCACGCTCTCGAGGCCTTGAGACGGTGTAGCAGTTTGGGGCCCTGCTGAGCTCGAAGAGTACTGGATTAGATGCCAGGGAACCACAAATATCATCAGGGGATAGAGGCAGTGACCAGGAGACCGTGAGATTTCCCCCCCAAAAAAATTTGAGATCAAAAGTGCACTCTAGAGTGGCGCAAATGGCCGCCATCTTGGGCCTTCGTCTCCTAGAACCGTGAAAAGGGTGCTGACACTTAGAGGCCCAGGTAAACCCCCAAGGGTGAGACCAGCCTCACTGTTTCTGCTCCATCCAGACCTGGGGACTGATCTGGACCGACCACTTACACCTGAGGAGCCTTCTGACTGATCCGACAACGGGAGCAGCTGGCCCCTTGGTCCAACGGGCTAAGGTACTTGCCTCACAATTACACAACGACATACCCAGGGGCCAGTTTCCCTATTCCCTATTACTAAACGCTCCCAGAAAAATGTAAGGCACCCTGCTAGGGTTGTTGCCAGGATCCCAGACTGATAATTATTGCATTATACTAAGCGGCCTGGACAGCTTCTGTGAGCACCCATTATAATCTGAGTCCTGGGCCCCTACTACACCTTGCCAAGAGTCAGTTATATCTGCTGCTATATTCATTTAAGAGCTATATTACATGACCTGGGCATCACAAACTCTAGTCCTGCACCTCCCTTTAGACCTGAGACGTCTGCCTTAGGTTATAGAGGCCTCCTAAAGTAAACATACAATCTGAGAGCATCTGTTGAGTGCCACCCCAGATTTATCATACCCCACCTCGGTAGGGTCTTTGGGGACCGTGATCCATATCTCATAGGGGTTTGAGAGGTGCTTTGTATGGGGACAGCCCACCCAGATACTCAACATACCATCCTCTTGCCTAACAAATTGAACTTCCACATAGGCAACTCCATAAGATACCGGCCTGAATACTTTGGGATGTCTCTTGAGGACTGAACTTATTTGCTTGCTGCTGCGTAAGCTTATGTATCTCTGAGGTTTTACCCAGAGTGTAGTGTTATAACTGCTCTTTTTTACCTTTCATTTACCCTGTTTATATTGCAACAGTAAGCTCTGATTATATAATAGCGGGTCAGTGTTAAGCCATAGCACTACTAGTTGTAAGCCTCTGGGATCACTTCCCTCCTCACCCCTTCCGGCCTAGTCTCCCATGCTGGTCGCTACCACATACCCTTTTCCCTTCCTATGGCCATATCCCCTTTTTCCCTGAGGAGGAAGTGTTAATACAGAACCATGAGAAACAATGTCCGGTTTCGAGGCATCCCGGAGAACGTTTTGGCAGGTGATCTGCTAGACTATCTCAAGGCTCTTTTTGGGGCCCTCTGGAGGACAACTTGCACACCATGGAGCGGGCCCACAGGGATCTGAGACCTCGGACCATGTCATCAGATAGACCAAGAGACGTGATAGTATGTTTTCACAACTTCACCTTCAAGGATCGCCTAATGCAAGCTGCGTTTAACAAACCGGCCCTAACGGATATATACAAAGATATCCAACTATTGCCAAACCTATCTGCTCACACTCTGCAACAAGGCAGGCTATATGCACCTCTGACAACGCAGCTTAGGAAGGCCAACATCAAGTATAGGTGGGGTTTTCCTACTAAGTTCATAATAACCAAAGACAACCAAACGCATGTGGTGTCCTCACCGGCATTGGGTAACACTCTTTTGGCAAACTGGGGCATGCAGATAGTCCAGGCACAACAGGACACAAACCCCCTCTCAAAATTGAGGGTCTCAGCGCCAGAATGGACACTGAAGGAACAGAGGTCGAAGCGCCACAAATTCAGCTTCCAAGATCAGTCACTAAGACCTCAAGCCCTACCAACATGAAAAGTATCTACCCTCTCAGTAAGGAAACTTTGAGTATGTGTTAATGTTGTTGCAAATGTTTTGCACAGTACCTGTTGTTATTAGAATTAGCTAGTTTAAATTTGAGCATTTATATATGAGAGTGGGGCTGAGTGTATTAGCCTCAGTCCCTTTGGTTCACGTTTACTCCCCCCAGAAAAAATTTGGAGTCCACACTAGGGTCCTACATAGGTGGACTACTTCCACCAATTTCCCCGCACAGATTTTCCCCTCTTCCCAAACCCCCACACACTTACCCAGTCTAAGAATCCTCTCCCTATAATCAGTACGTCAGGATCACTATCCTTATACAGATAGTTTTGGGAAACGAGAATGTCAGTGACCCCTCTTAGATTTGTAACCCATAATGTTAGAGGCTTAAATACAACAGAGAAACGGAGCCTCTTGGCCAGATCCCTTAGGTTCCACAGAGCCGATGTCGCGTTTCCCTAGGAAACGCACCTTCTGGCCGATGGCCCATCCACAGCCATTTCTAAAGATTACCCTGTATTTGAAGCGGCCTCTTATTCTAAAAAAGCAAGAGGGGTAGCTATAATGGTGCATAAGAGAGTGGCCTTTTAATCTATTCATGTAATCAAGGATTCTCAGGCCAGATTCATTATATGGATCTGTACCCTAGACCATGTCCCATACACACTTATATCCACATATCTACCAAACACCCTTCAGCCCAGATACCTAAAGAAGATACTGAGTAAAGTGGAGCAGGTTAAACAGGGAAAAGTAATCTTAGCGGGTGACTTTAACATGGTGTGGGATAGCAAGTTAGACAGAAAAGCAAAATCCATTCGGAAAAGGAAACCTGCCCTAGACCCAATGAGCAGTAGGTTCAGTGCACTAATGGCACAGTACGGTTACTATGACATCTGGAGGTCCATTCACCCAACAGAGAAAGACTACACCCACTTCTCCCACCCACATGCCACCTACTGTAGACTAGATTACATCTTCTGCCACTCTGAAACACTTGACCTAGTACACTCTGCTAGCATCTCAATATGCCCATGGTCTGACCATGACTAGGTTTTTGCTGATTTACTTTCCAGTAACACAGTACAGACCAAGATTTAATTCAACTACTATAACCTCCACATCTATAGTATAATAGTGGATATTTGTAAGGAATTATACAATTGATAACCATGGCTTAACAACCACATCCTAGGTTATTCAAATTATAATTATTTAATTCCCATTAATATAGCTGGAGATCTGGTATATTTAATCTTATCAGATTGATTCTACCTAGGTAACCACGCCATCGCTATTTGACGTTTATTTAGGTTAGAAGTTATTCCTGTGTTTTTAATGTGCTATCCATTATTTTAATTGCCCTAATAAAAGTTATATTTTAATTTATTCCTTCCTTAAAGGGACATGAAACCCAAATTTTTTCTTTCATGCTATAGAAAGAACTTGCAATTTTAAACAACTTTCTAATTTACTTCTATTAGCTAATTTGCTTCATTCTCTTGATATCCTTTGCTGAAAAGCATATCTAGATATGCTCAGAAGCTGCTGATTGGTGGCTGTACATAGATGCCTCATGTGATTGGCTCACCCATGTGCATTGCTATTTATTCAACAAGGGATATCTAAAAAATGAAGCAAATTAGATAATAGAAGTAAATTGGAATGTTATTTAAAATTGTATTCTCTACCTGACTCATGAAAGAAAAAAATTGGGTTTAGTGTCCCTTTAAATATCAGACATTTCTAGCTCACTATGTCTAGTCTATTATAAGCGATCTAGGGTGCTGTTAAATGTACATTTCTCATGCGGTCCTGTACCGCTTTTTAATCAGGCCCTCCTGGAGACTGCCCCACCATATTTTATCTGATATCCCTTTTAGGGAGGAATTGAGGAAAGAAATTCTATTCACAATACGTACTAACGACGATCCGCAGATTAGAGAGGATATGATTTGGGGGACGTTTAAAGCCACCATACGTGGTCTAATAATAAGGAAACAGGCTTTCTTACGGAAACAGGCAGGTCTCTCTCTATCACAAGCACATTGCAAACAAAGGCCCAGATTACGAGTTTTGCGTTAGAGGCTATGCGGTGCTAACGAGCAGTTTTGTCTCACTGCTCACTTACCTGCAGCGCTGGTATTACGAGTTTTCAGAAACCTGTCGTTAAAAGACAAGAAGTGAGCGTTGAGCAAAATTTTGCTCATTACCGCACTCCAATACCAGCGCTGCTTAAGTCAGCGGTGAGCTGGTCGTACGTGCTCATGCACGATTTCCCCATAGGAATCAATGGGGAGAACCGGCTGAGAAAAAGTCTAACACCTGCCAAAAAGCAGCGTAAAACTCAGTAACGCAGCCCCATTGATTCCTATGGGGAAATAAAAGTTATGTCTACACCTAACACCCTAACATGAACCCCGAGTCTAAACACCCCTAATCTGCACCCCCGACATCGCCGACACCTACATTATAATTATTAACCCCTAATCTGCTGCTTCGGACACTGCCGCCACCTACATTATATGTATTAACCCCTAATCTGCTGCCCCCAACATCGCCAACACCTACATACTATTTATTAACCCTTAATCTGCAGCCCCCAATGTCGCCGCAACCTACCTACTATTTATTAACCCCTAATCTGCCGCCCCCAACTTCGCCACCACTATATTAAAGTTATTAACCCCTAAACCTAAGTCTAACCCTAACACCCCTAACTTAAATATAATTACAATAAATATAAATAAATATTACTATCATTAACTAAATTATTCCTATTTAAAACTAAATACTTACCTATAAAATAAACCCTAAGCTAGCTACAATATAACTAATAGTTACATTGTATCTATCTTAGGGTATATTTTTATTTTACATCCAAGTTTGTATTTATTTTAACTAGGTAGACTAGTTATTAAATAGTTATTAACCTAAGTTACACAAACACCTAACACTACACTATAATTAAATAAATTAACTAAATTAAATACAATTACCTAAATAAAATTAAATTAGCTAAAGTACAAAAACCCCCACTAAATTACAGAAAATAATAAACAAATTACAGATATTTAAACAAATTACACCTAATCTAATAGCCCTATTAAAATAAAAAAAGCCCCCCCCAAAATAAAAAAAAACCCTAGCCGAAACTAAACTACCAATAGCCCTTTAAAGGGCCTTTTGCGGGGCATTGCCCCAAAGTAATCAGCTCTTTTATCTGTAAAAAAAAAAAAATACAAACAACCCCCCCAACAGTAAAACCCACCACCCACACAACCAACCTCCCAAATAAAATACTATCTAAAAAAACCTAAGCTCCCCATTGCCGTGAAAAGGGCATTTGAATGGGCATTGCCCTTAAAAGGGCAGTTAGCTCTATTGCGGCCCAAAGTCCCTAACCTAAAAATAAAACCCACCCAATACACCCTTAAAAAAAACACACTAACCCACTGAAGATCGACTTACCGGGAGAAGTCTTCATCCAACAGTAAATGGAGGGCTTTAGAGCAGGCATCTTTACCTTTTCACATCTCTCTTAGGGACCTTATCTGGACCCCCCCCCCCCCATTGCAGAAGGAATTTAGGTATGGACAACCCAATCATAAAGGAATGCCTTGCTATATGGGAACAGCTCAGGCATTACAAACAAATAGCTCCCCACCCCTCCCCCATTACTACCATGTTGGGTCTCCTCACAGGCTTACCTGATTTGCACGCCACCACTTGGATACACTTAGGTATAGAATGGGTGGCAGATATGTGGTCTACTGACCAGCAAGGCACCTTTATCACAGTAGATCAAATTAAAAACCTGGCACCGGTACCACCCTTTATGGTCTTTGAGTATATTCGGGTAATAAGCTTGCTGGCTGGTTGGGGCTTTAAACCCTCTTCCTCGCGTCAACTTACTTTATGGAATACTAGATGGCAACAGGGATTTAAGTTAGCGAAACCCATGTCCATTCCTTACAGTGTAATGGAAGGAGCGACACCAGTAGACAAGCCTGACCACATCATGAAGTGGGAACAGAAATTAGATATATCTATACCTACTAAAGACTGGCAAAGTTCATTTCAATTGACAAAAAAAGCTCTCCACTGTATCACTATTTACATATTTAAAAATTCTTACACATTGGTACTATGTCCCGGCCAGGTTAGCTAGGATGTTCCCCTCGACCACTCCCAAATGCTGGAGGAACTGTGACCATGTGGGTGACATAACACATATCTGGTGGAGTTGCCCCAAGCTTAGACCACTCTGGACTACTGCCTTTACCACTCTGTCCAGTCTGGGGATCAATCTACATAGGACCCCAGATACAGCCCTGCTCCATATAGGCTCATGTAAATTACCCAAACACCAAGGGTACCTCTGTATTTATCTATTTTCTGCAATAAAACTATCCATAGCTAGGTTGTGGAAAAAAGTACAACCCCCTTCCTGGCTGGATATACTTAATGTAATGGCATACATGTACTCAATGAAAAAAATATCTTTTACTCCCTAGAAAAGTCAGACATGTTTGAAATTATATGGGCTGAATGGAAAGCCACATTCAGCACCGTCTGGCTCCCAAGCCTGGACACATAGAGAGCCCCCATCTAGGAAAATAGAGGACTCTTGATTCCAGGTCACCCCTGATCATATTTAACACATCCCCTTAGCGCCTATCAGGCCACTTGAGATAGGTAGGAGGATAGCATAAGAAAAACAGGGGCACTTTCGTTTATTGGAATTTACATTGAAGAGTTTTTTGTAGTTGTATTTTACTTTTAAATACTTACCATTTCTTTTGGGGGGCTGGGCCAGCGGTCCTCCGCCCGCTTCTCCTGCTGTGCTTGGCATGTCGATAGTGGGTCCGGCTTCCTCCGATCGTTGCGTGGCCTCCCGAACTGGGCGTGGCGGTTGGAGGAAGCTGGTTTTGTCGTTGCGGTGTCCCCGCCGCGTCCATTTTTAAAAGATGCTGCAATGTAGGTTTCGGTGAATGGAAGTGCCCCATGTTTTAATGGTATTTTTAAAAAACTGGCACTTATACCTTTAAAGTGAATGTAAATTTTAATGAATGATTTATCAACGTTATGGCCTCTGCTGCAAATCATCAGCTTCCAAGGTTCTTCAGTCGCAACCCAACACCTCTGGCATTGGGGTATGCACTAATTCAGGAGTGGCCGTTCAGTCTCATTTATGTTTTCTCTCCGATTCCATGTCTTCTAAAAAGGATTCTACAAGAATGAGCAACGTTCATTGTCATTTTTCATTTTTGGCCTTGGTTTCTGAAGATTTACAGACTAGCAGTTCACCCCCCATGGAATCTCCCAGTCTCTTGGAACATGTTGAGTCTAAGCCCATTGTTCATCCGGATCCACAAACATCTAAAGGTTGGCAGCATGGTTGCTGAGGTCTCCAGACTTAACAGTTAAACATTTCAGCACCTGTTATCCAGACCCTGCTTCATGCCAGGAAGGGATCAACTTCTAAGGCCTATTATAGAATTTGGGACACATTTTCTTCATGGGTGAATATGCATGAGATCTCAACAGCAGCTTTTCAGATTTCCCACTTGCTTGACTTCTTCATGATGGTTTTCTTCACAGTCTGAGTGCTAGAACCCTTAAAGTTCAGGTGTAATTTTCTTCTATTTCAAGGGTCAAGTGGGCTCAAGATCCCTTGATGATCCAGTCTTTTTTCAAGCTTTGGCCCATATCTGTCCTTCTGTCAGATCATCTATACTATGTCAGGATCTTCCTCTTTTTTGGATTCACAATTTGAACCTTTACGTGAAGTTTCATTGTAGTTTCTTACTCTGAAGACTTTCTGGTGGCCATTACTTCTTTGCAGCGGGTGTCTGAACTGCAGGTTATGTCAGTAAGAGACATTTATTGTGTTTCATCAGGATAAGGTTATTCTCTGAACAGTTCCTGGGTTTCTTCCTAAAGTGCCGTCTGATTTCCATAAGAATCAAGACATAGTGCTTTCTTCATTTTGTTCGGGACAGCAGGATTTTAATGGAAAGCCATTGTATCATTTAGAAGTACTCAGATGTCTTCACATTTACGTGAAAAGAACTCAGGACATTCGTAAGACAGGCAGCCTATATATGTCATTTCCAAGGGATCTTGTCAAGGTCAAGCTCCTTCAAGAACTTCAATATCTCGTTGGATCGTTCAAGAGTTTACTAACAAAAAGGGAAACAGTTACCAGAAGGCTTTTAAGGCACATTCTACTAAGGCAGTTTCAACTTCCTGGGATCTTCAAGCAGATGCCACACCAGAGGAGATGTAAGGCGGCTGTTTGGAAGTCTTATAAAACACTTTTGTTTCTCCTTATAAACTTGATGTTTGTCAATCAGCTTCTGCTAGATTTGGTCGAAAGATTCTGCCTTAATAAATGTTGTACATATCGGAGTAAAAAAAAATATATAAAAAAAACCTATTAACCCCTAAACCAAAAGCCCACCCCCACAATGAAATATACTAAATTAAACTATTAACCCCTAAACTGAAAGCCCCCCACATCGCAATAAACTAATTTAAACTAGTAACCCCTAAACCTAATGCCCCCCTAACTTTATATTAAAATTACAATTTCCCTATCTAAAATTAAATTAAAACTTACCTGTCAAATTAAAAAAAAACTAAGTTTAAACTAACAATTAAACTAATATAACTATTAAACTAATATTAAACTAACTACCAATTAAATAAAACTAAACTACTCATTAAAACAATCCTAATACTACTCTAAAAATTACAAACTATCTAATTACAAAAAATAAAAAAATACTAAGTTACAAAAAATAACACACACTACATTATGGAAAATAACAAACAAAATTTTCAAAAATAAAAAAGAATTACACCTAATCCGCCCACCCAAAATAAAAAAAAAAAACCTAGCCTACAATAAACTACCAATAGCCCATAAAAGGACCTTCTGTGGGGCATTGTCCCAAAGATATCAGCTCTTTTACCTGTAAAAAAAACTCAAAGACCCCCCCAACAGTAAAACCCACCACCCAACTAACCCCCCAAAATAAAAAACCTAATTCTAAAAAAAAACCTAGCTACCCATTGTCCTGAAAAGGGCATTTGAATGGGCATTGCCTTTAAAAGGGCATTTAGCTCTTTTACATTGCCCAAACTCTAAACTAAAATAAAAACCCACCCAAAAAACCCTTAAAAAGCCTAACACTAACTCTCTAACGATCCATTTACAGTTTTTTGAAGTCCCGCTTAAATGATTTTTATCCCAGAGATGAAGTCCTTATCCAGGTGGCGAGAAGTCTTCATCCAGACGGTCTCTTCAATCTTCAATTCGAATTAGCCAATAGAATGAGAGCTGCTTAAATCATATTGGCTGATTTGAACAGCCAATAGGATTTAAGCAGCCCTAATTCCTATTGGCTGATTCAAATTTTTCAGCCAATAGACATGCAAGGCACGCCATCTTGAATCGCGTCCCTTGCATTGAAGATTCAGTGTACGGCAGCGACCGTATGAAGAGGATGCTCTGTGCCGGATGTCTTCAGGATGGACCAGCTCCGCGCCTCCGGGATCAAGATAAAAGATGCCCCCTGGATGAAGATTGAAGAGGCCGTCTGGATGAAGACTTCCCGCCGCTCTTGGATCAGGACTTCGCCGCCGGGATGAAGATTGAAGAGGCCACCTGGATGAAGACTTCTCACCGCCTGGATTAGGACCTTAACTCCGGGGTGAAGATCGTTCAAGCGGGACTTCAAAAATTGTAAGTGGATCATCAGGGGGTTAGTGTTAGGCTTTTTTAAGGGTTTTTTGGCTGGGTTTTTTTTTTTTTTCGTTTAGGGTCTGGGCAGTAAAAGAGCTAAATGCCCTTTTAAGGGCAATGCCCATACAAATGCCCTTTTCAGGTATTTTAACCCCTTAAGGACCAAGGCCATTTTTCAATTTCTTTCCCTTAAGGACCAGGGCTATTTTTACATTTCTGCGGTGTTTGTGTTTAGCTGTAATTTTCCTCTTACTCATTTACTGTATCCGCACATATTATATACCGCTTTTCTCGCCACTAAATGGACTTTCTAAAGATACCATTATTTTCATCATATCTTATAATTTATTATTAAAAATATTATAAAATATGAGGAAAAAATGGAAAAAAACACACTTTTTCTAACTTTGACCCCCAAAATCTGTTACACATCTACAACCACCAAAAAACAACCATGCTAAATAGTTTCTAAATTTTGTCCTGAGTTTAGAAATACCCAATGTTAACATGTTCTTTGCTTTTTTTGCAAGTTATAGGGAAATAAATACAAGAAGCACTTTGCTATTTTAAAACCACTTTTTTTCAAAATGAGCGCTAGTTACATTGGAACCCTGATATCTGTCAGGAATACCTGAATATCCCTTGACATGTATATATTTTTTTTTAGAAAACATCCCAAAGTATTGATCTAGGCCCATTTTGGTATATTTCATGCCACCATTTCACCGCCAAATGCGATTAAATAAAAAAAATTGTTCATTTTTTCGCAATTTTAGGTTTCTCACTGAAATTATTTACAAACAGCTTGTGCAATTATGGCACAAATGGTTGTAAATGCTTCTCTGGGATCCCCTTTGTTCATAAATAGCAGACATATATGACTTTGGCGTTGCTTTCTGGTAATTAGAAGGCCGCTAAATGCTGCTGTGCATCACACGTGTATTATGGCTAGCAGTGAAGGGGTTAGTTAGGTAGTTTGTAGGGAGCTTGCAGGGTTAATGTTAGCTTTAGTGTAGAGATCAGCCTCCCACCTGACACATCAGACCCCCTGATCCCTCCCAAACAGCTCCCTTCCCTCCCCCACCACACAATTGTCCCCGCCATCTTAAGTACTGGCAGAAAGTTTTTTTTTAGCATATTTACATATGCTGTGGTGTAGCATCCCCCCTTAGCCCCCAACCTCCCTGATCCCCCCCAAAACAGCTCTCTAACCCTCCCCATCTGCCTTATTGGGGGCCATCTTGGGTACTGGCAGCTGTCTGCCAGTACCCAGTTTGTAAAAAAACTGTTTTTTTCGGGGGGGGGGGGGGGGGGGTTCTGTAGTGTAGCTTCCTCCCCACAGACCAACCCCCACCACCTGCATGATCTTTTGTTTTTTTTAATTTTTATTCCATTTTTTTTTTAAATTTGTACACCAACTTTTTCTGTAGTTTAGCGGTTCCCACCCGCTCCCTCCCCGTGCACGCCCCCGCCCTCCCGTGTCCGTGCGCGCCCCCAGACATCCCCACCCACGATCCCGCCCCCCTCCATATCACCAATGGCCGCCACCCGCCTCCCACACAGGCTCCCACCCACCAACGATACCGACCATCGATGTCCGGTGCAGAGAGGGCCACAGAGTGGCTCTCTCTGCATCGGATGGTCAAGGGGTGATATCGAGGCATCACTGCAATAACCAGAAAGCGTCTGGAAGCGAGCAGGATCGCTTCCAGACGCTTTAAACCCCTAATGTTGTACAGGGTACGTCGCTGGTCTTTTAAGACCAGGTTGTGTGCGACGTACCCTGTACACGCATCGTTAAGGGGTTAAATATTTTTTTTTATTTTGTGGGTTTGGGGGGGTGGGGGTTTGTAATGTTAGTGGGGGTTTGTAATTTTTTTAAAATAACTTTATTTAGTTGCAGCGATGTTCGGGTGCCACGGAATAGGGGTTAATAACTTTAGTGTAGTGGCAGCGACATCGGGAGCGGCAGATTAGGGGTAAATAACTGTAGGCAGGCGTCGGCGATGTCAGGGGCAGCAGATTAGGGGTGTTTAGACATAGGGTTTATGTTAGGGTGTTAGGTTTAAACTGTATTTTCTTTCCCCATAGACATCAATGGGGCTGCGTTACAGAGCTTTTGTTTCCGTGATCGCTCTTTTTTTTTGCCGGCTCTCCCCATTGATGTCTATGGGGAAAGTGTGCACGAGCACGTCAAAACACAGCTTGTATTTGTGTGCAGTATGGAGCTCAAAATCTCCATATCGCCCGCGCAAGCTGGGTTTTTTTAAACTTGTAATGGCAGCGCTATAGTGGGTTAAATAACGCCACTTTTGTGGCGTTCTTTACTTTCCCTATATCACTCAAAACTCGTAATCTAGGTGAATGTGATTCTATAAGTTGCCAGTCTGTTTAAATTATGAGCTTTCTCACTCAGGTCACTTGAGCTACTTATTTATCCTAGACTTTCATGTCCAGTCAGTATCGTTTTTAACATCCAATTATCAGGCTCATCGTCTTATATCTTATCACATATATCACTGAGCTTCCTCCAAGTGCAATTTCAATATAACATATTTTACCAGTATCATATATCAGAATTTTAACTTTTCTAAGCTACCATAGGTCCAAAAGTGACCATTTATATCATTGTATTCCCTCTGGAGACAACTTTAGAGTATTTGGGTCCATGAGTGGCTCAACGTGGCACGAGAGGGATTTATAATACCCTAAAAGAGGTTTCAGCTTTGCATGTTTATTATAATTACTGTGATATTATTTATTGTTTTTGTCATTTATTTTGTCAAAATGTCATAATCACAGTGATCATGTCATTGAATAGCTGTAAAACATGTATATCTAATTTTGTGTTCTATGATAACCTCAATAAAAAAAATATTAAATTTAAAAAAAAAACACAGTGAAATAAAACTGGCATAAAATAAAAAAACATACCAATTTCTCTGCTCTGTATGAAGCGGTGCTTGAAAACTTGCTGCCATACACATAAATATTCTCAATGTATTTCCTCTGCATTTCATTTTGAATATGGGTCAGATTAAAGTGAACCTGCTTCAAAATATGCAACACATTGTTTTGAATAGAGACCTATGGATATGATGCAATACAGGTATAAGAAAATAATGTACAAACTGCTGCACTGCACCAAATCCACCACTAGGTGCTGCACCAGCACAGCATGTATACTAAAGGATACAGTCACAGATGTAGTATTTAAATTTTTATTATGCATAGTAAAAAAAAGCATTGCAATATACTACTATTATTTATTATGTTTCCTTTTTCTGTAATATAACTACAATGCACTGGAAGTTCATACTTAAGTCTTTACTAGCGAGTCATTGCTGTGGTTACTGTGTAATATCATTTATATCTGTTCCTAAATTGCCTCAGCAGAGGAGATAAGATATCAGGCTTTTAAAATGCCTCTGCAAAACAATGTGAAGGTTCAGTTTACTGCAGTAACAAGTCTGGATCGATTGCTTAAAAAAAGGCAGGTGCTGGGGGAATTTAGTTGCTGAAAATCAATTGCAGCAAAACAATTTCAATAAAAGACGTTTGTGAGAATAGTATATTGTGGAACAAGCTTGCTGCAACTCCAAAATTGAGGAAGATCTGAACCCTCCCCTTGTCACAGCTGTAAGGTGCAAGTTTAATTCCATTATAATCAATAGATCTGCACCTTTCTCGCACCAGGCCACTTCTCAGCACATAGTACAAGTCCCACTGTTAAGTATACTGACATAGAAACACAGATTTTGATGGCAGATAAGAGCCATAAATCCATAAAGTTTGTCCACATTACCTATAAAGGGTAAGCTAAATTGTTCTTATCCCAGGCATTAATTAGTGCATATGATAGCTTTGTGCTTATCCCAGGTATTAATTAGTGCGTAGGATAGCCTTGTGCTTATCTCAGATATTAATTAGTGTGTACGATAGCTTTATGCTTATCCTAGGCATTAGTGCGTAAGACAGCCTTATGCTTATAAAGGCATTAATTAGTATGTAAGATACCCTTATGTTTATACAGGCATTAATTAGTGTGTATGTGTAGGATAGTCTTATGCTTATTTCAGATGTTAATTAGTGTGTAGGATAGCTTTTCTTTTACAAGATATGACGAGTCCACGGATTTCATCCTTACTTATGGGATTACACCTCCTGGTCAGCAGGAGGAGGTAAAGAGCACCACAGCAGAGCTGTATATATATCTCCTCCCTCCCCCCCCCCCCCAGTCATTCTCTTTGCCTGTTTTAGTGATAGGAAGAGGTAAAGTGAGGTGTTAGTTTTAGTTTCTTCAGAGGAACAAGGAGTTCCTTAGCGATGACAGAAGTATCCAAGATAATTCGGTGGGCGGAAGCTCACCCTTGTTATCTGTCAGCAATCTACATCCCAGGAGTGGATATCTGGGAAGCGGATTTTTGAGCAGCCAGACGTTTCATCCGGGGGAACTCCATCCGGAGGTCTTTGCCACCCTGATTTTCAGATGGGGCAGACCGGAGCTGGATCTTATGGCATCTTGTCAGAATGCCAAGCTCCCAAGATACGGATCCAGGTCCAGGGATCCTCAGGCCGAACTGATAGATGCCTTGGCAGTGCCTTGGTCGTTCAACCTAGCTTATGTGTTTCCACCGTTTGCTCTCCTTCCCCGGGTGATCGCTCGGATCAAACAGGAGAGGGCTTCAGTGATTCTCATTGCTCCTGCGTGGCCTCGCAGGACATGTCCTCTCTGCCACCGTGGAAGCTTCCATTGAGGCAGGACCTTCTCATTCAGGGATCCTTCTATCATCCGAATCTAGTTTCTCTGCAGCTGACTGCTTGGAGATTGAACGCTTGATTTTATCTAAGCGAGGGTTCTCTGATTCGGTCATTGATACCTTGATTCAGGCACGTAAGCCTGTTACTAGGAAGATTTACCATAAGATATGGCGTAAATATCTTTATTGGTGCGAATCCAAGGGCTACTCATGGAGTAGGGTTAGGATTCCCAGGATTTTATCTTTTCTCCAAGAAGGATTGGAGAAAGGGTTGTCAGCAAGTTCCTTAAAGGGACAGATTTCTGCTTTGTCTATTTTGCTACACAAACGTCTGGCAGATATTCCAGATGTTCAATCTTTTTGTCAGGTTCTGACTAGAATCAGGCCTGTGTTTAGACCAATTGCTCCTCCTTGGAGTTTGAATTTAGTTCTTAATGTTCTTCAAGGGGTTCCGTTTGAACCTATGCATTCCATAGATATTAAGTTGTTATCTTGGAAAGTTTTATTTTTGGTTGCTATTTCTTCTGCTCGCAGAGTTTCTGAGCTTTTAGCTTTACAATGTGATTCTCCTTATCTTATTTTCCATTCTGATAAGGTGGTGTTACGTACCAAACCTGGTTTCCTTCCTAAGGTTGTTTCTAATAAGAATATTAATCAGGACATTGTTGTTCCTTCCTTGTGTCCTAATCCTTCTTCTAAGAAGGAGCGTCTGTTACATAACTTGGACGTGGTCCGTGCCCTGAAGTTTTACTTGCAGGCGACTAAAGAATTTCGTCAATCATCTTCATTATTTGTTGTTTTTTCTGGAAAACGTAGGGGCCAGAAAGCTACGGCTACCTCTCTTTCTTTTTGGCTGAAGAGTATCATCCGTTTTGCATATGAAACTGCTGGACAGCAGCCTCCTGAAAGAATTACGGCTCATTCTACTAGGGCTTTGGCTTCCTCATGGGCATTTAAAAATGATGCTTCTGTTTAACAGATTTGCAAGGCTGCAACTTGGTCGTCTCTTCACACTTTTTCCAAATTTTACAAATTTGATACTTTTGTCTCGTCCAAGGCGGTTTTTGGGAGAAAGGTTCTTCAAGCAGTGATGCCTTCCGTTTAGGTTCCTGTCTTGTCCCTCCCTTTCATCCGTGTCCTATAGCTTTGGTATTGTATCCCATAAGTTAGGATGAAATCCGTGGACTCGTCATATCTTGTAAAAGAAAAGGAAATTTATGCTTACCTGATAAATTTATTTATTTTACGATATGACGAGTCCACGGCCCACCCTGTCATTTCTAAGACAGGTATTTATTTTTGTTAAACTTCAGTCACCTCTGCACCTTGGCTTTTCCTTTCTCTTCCTAATTTTGGTTGAATGACTGGAGTGGGAGGGAAGGGAGGAGCTATATATACAGCTCTGCTGTGGTGCTCTTTGCCTCCTCCTGCTGAACAGGAGGCGTAATTCCATAAGTAAGGATGAAATCCGTGGACTCGTCATATCGTCCTTATCCCAGACATTAGGTAGTATGTATGATAGCAATATGCTTATCCCAGGTATTAATTAGTGTGTAGGATAGCAATATACTTATCCCAGGTATCAATTAATATGTAGGATAGCATTGTACTTAGCTTAGGCATTAATTAGTATGTAGAAACATAGAAACATAGATATTGACGGCAGATAAGAGCCATAGGCCCAGCAAGTCTGCCCGACCTTACCTAACAGTATAAACTTATCTAGTTCGTAGGATAGCCCTATGCTTGTCCCATGCATTTTTAAAGTCCCCCACAGTGTTTGTTGCTACTACCTCTTGAGGAAGTTTATTCCATAAATCAATCACTCTTTCGGTAAAGAAGTGCTTCCTCAAATTACTCCTGAATCTACTACCCTTTAGCTTGAGATCATGACCCCTTGTTCTTGAATTTTCCATTTTATGTAAAATACCCACAGCCTCAGTTTTACTAAACCCTTTAATGTACTTGAAAGTTGCTATCATATCACCTCTTTCCCTTCTCTCCTCTAAGCTATACATATTTAGGTCATTGAGCCTATCCTGGTAAGTTTTATTTTTTAGACCATGTACCATTTTGGTAGCCCTCCTTTGCACAGATTCAAGTTTGTTAATATCCTTCTGAAGATATGGTCTCCAGAACTGCACACAAGGTGCAGTTCTGGAGTCTGTAGGATAGTCTTATGCTCATCCCGGGCATTAATTAGTGTGTAGGATAGCTGTGTGCTTATCCCAGTCTTTAATTAGTATGTAGTATAGCCTTATGCTGATCCCAGTCTTTAATTACTATGTAGGATAGCATTATGCTTATCCCAGGTATTAATTAGTATGTAGGATAGCATTGTGCCTAGCTTAGGCATTAATTAGTATGTAGGATAGTCTTATGCTCATCCCAGGCATTAATTAGTGTGTAGGATAGCTGTGTGCTTATCCCAGTCTTTAATTAGTATGTAGTAAAGCCTTATGCTGATCCCAGTCTTTAATTACTATGTAGGATAGCATTATGCTTATCCCAGGTATTAATTAGTATGTAGGATAGCATTGTGCCTAGCTTAGGCATTAATTAGTATGTAGGATAGTCTTATGCTCATCCCAGGCATTAATTAGTGTGTAGGATAGCTGTGTGCTTATCACAGTCTTTAATTAGTATGTAGGATAGCCTTATGCTTATCCCAGTCTTTAATTAGTATGTACGATAGTCTTATGCTTATCACAGTTATTAATTAGTATGTAGTATAGCATTATGCTTATCCCAGGTATTAATTAGTGTGTAGGATAGCTTAGTGCTTATCCCAGTTTTTAATTAGTATGTAGGATAGCATTATGCTTGTTCCAGTCTTTAATTAGTATGTAGGATAGCATTATGCTTATCCCAGGTATTAATACGTGTGTAGGATAGTCTTGTGCTTAGTCCAGGTATTAATTAGTGTGTAGGATAGCTTTGTGCTTATCACAAGCATTAATTAGTGTGTAGGATAGCCTTGTCCTTATCCCAGACATTAATTAGTCTGTATGATAGCCTTGTGCTCATCCCAGGCATTAATTAGTGTGTAGGATAGCCTTGTCTCATCCCAGGCATTAATTAGTGTGTAGGATAGCCTTGTGGTTATCCCAGACTTTAATTAGTATGTAGAATAGCCTTATCCTTATCCAAGTTATTAAGTAGTTTGTAGGATAGCCTTGTGCTTAGCTTAGGCATTAATTAGTATGTAGGATAGTCTTATGCTCATCCCAGGCATTAATTAGTGTGTAGGATAGCTTTGTGCTTATCACAGTCTTTAATTAGTATTTAGGATAGCCTTATGCTTATCCCAGTCTTTAATTGGTATGTAGGATAGTCTTATGCTTATCACAGTTATTAATTAGTATGTAGGATAGCATTATGCTTATCCCAGGTATTAATTAGTGTGTAGGATAGCCTTGTGCTTATCCCAGTCTTTAATTAGTATGTAGGATAGCATTATGCTTATTCCAGGTATTATTTAGTGTGTAGGATAGTCTTGTGCTTATCCCAGTCTTTAATTAGTATGTAGGATAGTCGTATGCTCATCCCAGGCATTAATTAGTGTGTAGGATAGCTTTGTGCTTATCACAGTCTTTAATTAGTATGTAGGATAGCATTATGCTTATCCCAGGTATGAATTAGTATGTAGGATAGCATTGTGCTTAGCTTATGCATTAATTAGTATGTAGGATAGTCTTATGCTCATCCCAGGCATTAATTAGTGTGTAGGATAGCTTTGTGCTTATCCCAGTCTTTAATTAGTATGTAGGATAGTCTTATGCTTATCACAGTTATTAATTAGTATGTAGGATAGCATTATGCTTATCCCAGGTATTAATTAGTGTGTAGGATAGCTTTGTGCTTATCCCAGTCTTTAATTAGTATGTAGGATAGCATTATGCTTGTTCCAGTCTTTAATTAGTATGTAGGATAGCATTATGCTTATCCCAGGTATTAATAAGTGTGTAGGATATTTGTAAGTGTGTAGGATATTTGCACAGGGGTGCATTGCATGGGCAGTGTACATTGTAACAATAGCATATGTTCACATTTTCAAAGTGAACATTTTATAAGTGATTCACTAGCAATATAGCAATAGAATTATACAAGAACTGCATTCACTACTCAGCACAGTGCTGCTTATTAAGAAAACATGCTGCCTATTGACATCTGCTGAAAAAATGCACACTGCATCAAGCTAACCCTATTCTCTCTCCTCTGCTTTCAGGTACGTGAATAGAGACCCTGTCATTCTGCAACTATTCACTGCTCTCTGGTGTTTTTTACTCTCCTGCAACTCTCTTCTGGTACGTGAATAGAGACCCTGTCATTCTGCAACTATTCACTGCTCTCTGGTGTTTTTTACTCTCCTGCAACTCTCTTCTGGTACGTGAATAGAGACCCTGTCATTCTGCAACTATTCACTGCTCTCTGGTGTTTTTTACTCTCCTGCAACTCTCTTCTGGTACGTGAATAGAGACCCTGTCATTCTGCAACTATTCACTGCTCTCTGGTGTTTTTTACTCTCCTGCAACTCTCTTCTGGTACGTGAATAGAGACCCTGTCATTCTGCAACTATTCACTGCTCTCTGGTGTTTTTTACTCTCCTGCAACTCTCTTCTGGTACGTGAATAGAGACCCTGTCATTCTGCAACTATTCACTGCTCTCTGGTGTTTTTTACTCTCCTGCAACTCTCTTCTGGTACGTGAATAGAGACCCTGTCATTCTGCAACTATTCACTGCTCTCTGGTGTTTTTTACTCTCCTGCAACTCTCTTCTGGTACGTGAATAGAGACCCTGTCATTCTGCAACTATTCACTGCTCTCTGGTGTTTTTTACTCTCCTGCAACTCTCTTCTGGTACGTGAATAGAGACCCTGTCATTCTGCAACTATTCACTGCTCTCTGGTGTTTTTTACTCTCCTGCAACTCTCTTCTGGTACGTGAATAGAGACCCTGTCATTCTGCAACTATTCACTGCTCTCTGGTGTTTTTTACTCTCCTGCAACTCTCTTCTGGTACGTGAATAGAGACCCTGTCATTCTGCAACTATTCACTGCTCTCTGGTGTTTTTTACTCTCCTGCAACTCTCTTCTGGTACGTGAATAGAGACCCTGTCATTCTGCAACTATTCACTGCTCTCTGGTGTTTTTTACTCTCCTGCAACTCTCTTCTGGTACGTGAATAGAGACCCTGTCATTCTGCAACTATTCACTGCTCTCTGGTGTTTTTTACTCTCCTGCAACTCTCTTCTGGTACGTGAATAGAGACCCTGTCATTCTGCAACTATTCACTGCTCTCTGGTGTTTTTTACTCTCCTGCAACTCTCTTCTGGTACGTGAATAGAGACCCTGTCATTCTGCAACTATTCACTGCTCTCTGGTGTTTTTTACTCTCCTGCAACTCTCTTCTGGTACGTGAATAGAGACCCTGTCATTCTGCAACTATTCACTGCTCTCTGGTGTTTTTTACTCTCCTGCAACTCTCTTCTGGTACGTGAATAGAGACCCTGTCATTCTGCAACTATTCACTGCTCTCTGGTGTTTTTTACTCTCCTGTAACTCTCTTCTGGTACATGAATATTTAAATTGAGCAAATGATTTTAGTTTGTTAATTTAGTCCTACATCTGTTGTACTGTTATCCAATGTGTTATTTCTAATGTTCATTTAACTGCCATGTGATGTTCAATCCTTATCAATACTTGCTATTATTCTAAAATGTATAGCTGTCTTATTCCATAGTTTTAACCTCCCCCAAATTTTATTGTCTGTTTACTTAACATCTCACCCTGACCAGACCAGAATCTAACTTTCCAATTGGCCTTTCCAATTGTCTTTGATTAGCAATCAACTAAATTTACTGGACTCAGCTGACTGCCCTCCCTGCATATATTTCACACCAGTCTGGGATGTGCATTGTAACAATAGCATATGTTCACATTTTCAAAGTGAACATTTTATAAGTGATTCACTAGCAATATAGCAATAGAATTATACAAGAATTGAACAAGGATTGGGCAAGGGGCAAGACACAAGGCAAGTACTTTTGTAAAATAATGTTTGATATACCTTACTGTTTTCAAATGCAATTGCTAATGTAATACTGTGTCTTATGTGTTTAACTGGTTCCCTCTTTTGTAAAAATGCCTAATATCATCTTATTCCTTTTTGCTGCCTTTTGTCTCTATAACAAACTACATTACTCATTTACTCCTTCTCCCTCTCCACCTGCACTGTTTATTAGCCCATCTCTCTTAAACTCACATTACTTTTGTACTCATGAACTTTACTAATTCCTAAACACTCTCTCTCCCCCCTGCACCTTGTCTCAAAAGCAGTCTCACTACTGCAAATCTGTATCTCATCTTATGTCACTCTCCCTCTTGCTTCTACTAACTGCTGGCGACATCTCCCCTAATCCTGGTCCCCAACAACTGCCTAGCCGTGCACATCCATGTGTACCATCCCACAGACTCAAAAAACAAAACTCTGACAACCTTACTCACATTCATCTTGCATCAAAAGCCACTTCCCCTTTCACTTGTGCACTTTGGAACTCTCGCTCTGTTTGCAACAAACTCACTTCTTTACATGACCTCTTTATCTCCCGCTCCCTCAACCTTCTGGCCCTAACAGAAACCTGGCTCTCTCCCCTAGACACAGCATCCACTGCTGCTCTGTCACATGGGGGTCTCCACTTCAGCCACACTCCTAGGTCTGGTAATAGACAAGGAGGTGGTGTTGGTATTTTACTTTCCTCTCATTGCACCTTTCAACAAATACACCCCATCTCTTCCCTCACATTTTCTTCATTCGAAACCCACATGATTCGCTTATTCTCTCCTCTTTCTATACGTGTCGCAGTCATATACCGTCCTCCTGGCTCCTCAACTCAATTTCTAGATCACTTGGCTGCATGGCTACCTTATTTCCTTTCCTCAGACACCCCTTCCCTCATTCTTGGTGACTTCAACATCCCTCTTGACAATCCCACTGCCTCCTCTGCAAAACAACTTCTGCAACTCACTTCCTCTTTTGGTTTGTCACAATGGACTGATTCTCCCACTCACAAAGATGGTCACTCCCTTGACCTGATCTTTAGCTATCGATGCACCCTCTCAAACTTCACAAACTCCCCCTTTCCTCTTTCTGACCACCATCTCCTTACTTGCAACATATCATCCCTCCCTACAACTCTCCCTCCTTCTGCTCCTCACACCAAACTTCACAGAAGAATTACGTCATTAGATCAACATCAGCTTTCTAATTCCATCAAACCTCTCCTCTCATCCTTCTCCTCCTTTTCATGCCCTGACCAATCTATCTGCCACTATAATTCCACCCTTACATCCGTCCTTGACAATCTCGCCCCTCTTACCATAGCTCGGAAATCAAACACTCATCCTCAGCCCTGGCATACTCCACTGACACGATACCTACGCAGATGTTCCCGTACTGCTGAGCGGCACTGGAGAAAATCTAGGAGTTCAGCTGATTTTCAACACTACAAATTTATCTTGAACTCCTACTACTCTGCCCTTAATTTCCATAAGCAACACTACTTCTCTACTCTTATCTCTAATCTTTCTTCAAACCCAAAACGTTTGTTCTCCACTTTCAATACTCTTCTCCGCCCTCCCCCACCTCCTAATACAACTTCTCTGTCAGCTCAAGACTTTGCCAACCACTTCAATAACAAAATCAACTCCATCAGAAATGAAATCAGCTCTCAACATAATTCCATTCCCTCACCCCCTCAAATGCTCTCAATCAACCACAACCCACATAACCTTAAACTTAGCTCATTCTCCCCTGTTACTGAGGAAGAAGTTTCGGCACTTATACTGCGCTCTCACCTCACTACCTGTCCCCTTGACCCTATCCCCTCACAGCTACTCCCCTCCCTCTCTGCCACCCTTACCCCTATACTCACACACACTTTCAACCTCTCCTTCAGCACCGGTATATTTCCCTCATCGCTGAAACATGCACTGGTCACACCTATCCTCAAAAAACCTTCCCTTGATCCTACCTCCCCATCCAACTACCGCCCTATTTCCCTCCTCCCTCTTGTATCAAAGCTTCTCGAAAAACTAGCTTATGCACGCCTTTCCCATTTCCTTACAATAAACTCCCTTCTTGACCCATTGCAATCTGGATTTCGTCCCCATCACTCCACAGAAACAGCAATTGTTAAGGTTACCAATGACCTACTTACAGCAAAATCAAAAGGCCACTTCTCTCTGCTTATTCTCCTTGATCTGTCCGCAGCCTTTGACACTGTTGACCACCCTCTCTTGCTTCAAACCCTCCAATCCTTCGGCATATGTGACACAGCCCTCTCGTGGCTCTCTTCCTACCTGTCAAACCGTACCTTTAGTGTAGCCTTCTCTGGGGCCTCCTCTGCCCCGTCACCACTTTCTGTCGGAGTACCGCAAGGCTCTGTTCTCGGTCCCCTTCTCTTCTCAATCTACACGTCATCACTAGGTTCCCTAATAAAGTCCCATGGTTTACAATATCATTTGTATGCCGACGACACCCAAATCTACTTCTCTGCACCAGAACTTTCTCCTTCCTTGCTAACCCGTGTCACTAACTGTCTTTCTCACATCTCCAACTGGATGTCCTCTCACTACCTCAAGCTAAATCTCTCCAAAACTGAGCTCCTTATTTTCCCCCCTTCTTCAAAACTCTCCACCCCCAATCTCTCTATAACTGTCGACAACTCCATCATTACCCCTACCCCGCATGCCCGATGTCTCGGGGTCACATTTGACTCAGATCTTTCTTTCACTCCTCACATTCAGACTTTGGCTAAAGCCTGCCGCTTCCACCTTAAAAACATCTCTAAAATTAGACACTTCCTTACACAAGACACAACTAAGATTTTAATCCACTCTCTCATCCTCTCCCGTCTCGATTACTGCAACTCTGTCCTCTCTGGTCTCCCCACCTACCGCTTAGCTCCTTTACAATCCCTAATGAATGCCTCTGCCAGACTCATCTTCCTTACAAGTCGCTCTTCATCTGCTGCACCTCTCTGCCAATCTCTTCACTGGCTTCCTCTTGCCTCTAGGATCAAACACAAAATTCTCACTCTGACATACAAAGCCCTCAACTGCACTGCTCCCCCCTATATCTCTGATCTTGTCTCCAGATACTCTCCTTCCCGTCCCCTTCGCTCTGCTCAAGACCTCCTACTCTCCTCCTCTCTTGTCACCTCATCACACTCCCGTTTACAGGACTTCTCCAGACTGGCTCCCATCTTGTGGAACTCTCTGCCTCGCTCCACAAGACTCTCTTCTAGTTTTAAAAGCTTCAAGTGCTCCCTAAAGACTCTACTGTTCAGGGATGCATACAACCTACGCTAACCTTACTTTATACCAGTTCGTCTCCTCCATTGCTATCCAGTTATCCCCCCTAGCATGTAAGCTTAAGAGTCCAGCTGTTTGTTGATCACCTTCTCAAGAGCTGACTACAACAGTGCAACTCTTGGCAGGGCCCTCTACCCATTTGATCCCTATAACTGTTTTTTTTTTTTGTTTTGTTTTTTTTGTACTCCGCCTTTGTTAATAGCGCTGCGGAATCTGTTGGCGCTCTACAAATAACCGATAATAATAATAATAATAATAAGTAGGATAGTCTTGTGCTTATTCCAGGTATTAATTAGTGTGTAGGATAGCTTTGTGCTTATCACAAGCATTAATTAGTGTGTAGGATAGCCTTGTCCTTATCCCAGGCATTAATTAGTCTGTAGGATAGCCTTGTGCTCATCCCAGGCATTAATTAGTGTGTAGGATAGCCTTGTCTCATCCCAGGCATTAATTAGTGTGTAGGATAGCCTTGTGCTTATCCCAGTCATTAATTAGTATGTAGGATAGCTGTGTGCTTATCCCAGTCTTTAATTAGTATGTAGAATAGCCTTATCCTTATCCAAGTTATTAAGTAGTTTGTAGGATAGCCTTATGCTTAGCTTAGGCATTAATTAGTATGTAGAGTAGTCTTATGCTCATCCCAGGCAAAAATTAGTGTGTAGGATAGCTTTGTGCTTATCACAGTCTTTAATTAGTATGTAGGATAGCCTTATGCTTAACCCAGTATTTAATTAGTATGTAGGATAGTCTTATGCTTATCACAGTTATTAATTAGTATGTAGGATAGCATTATGCTTATCCCAGGTATTAATTAGTGTGTAGGATAGCCTTGTGCTTATCCCAGTCTTTAATTAGTATGTAGGATAGCATTATGCTTATCCCAGGTATTAATAAGTGTGTAGGATAGTCTTGTGCTTATTCCATGTATTAATTAGTGTGTAGGATAGCTTTGTGCTTATAACAAGCATTAGTTAGTGTGTAGGATAGCCTTGTCCTTATCCCAGGCATTAATTAGTGTGTAGGATAGCCTTGTGCTCATCCCAGGCATTAATTAGTGTGTAGGATAGCCTTGTCTCAACCCAGGCATTAATTAGTGTGTAGGATAGCCTTGTGGTTATCCCAGTCTTTAATTAGTATGTAGAATAGCCTTATCCTTATCCAAGTTATTAAGTAGTTTGTAGGATAGCCTTGTGCTTAGCTTAGGCATTAATTAGTATGTAGGGTAGTCTTATGCTCATCCCAGGCAAAAATTAGTGTGTAGGATAGCTTTGTGCTTATCACAGTCTTTAATTAGTATGTATGATAGCCTTATGCTTAACCCAGTAATTAGTATGTAGGATAGTCTTATGCTTATCACAGTTATTAATTAGTATGTAGGATAGCATTATGCTTATCCCAGGTATTAATTAGTGTGTAGGATAGCCTTGTGCTTATCCCAGTCTTTAATTAGTATGTAGGATAGCATTATGCTTATCCCAGGTATTAATAAGTGTGTAGGATAGTCTTGTGCTTATTCCAGGTATTAATTAGTGTGTAGGATAGCTTTGTGGTTATAACAAGCATTAATTAGTGTGTAAGATAGCCTTGTCCTTATCCCAGGCATTAATTAGTCTGTAGGATAGCCTTGTGCTCATCCCAGGCATTTATTAGTGTGTAGGATAGCCTTGTCTCATCCCAGGCATTAATTAGTATGTAGGATAGCTGTGTGCTTATCCCAGTCTATAATTAGTATGTAGGATAGCCTTATCCAAGTTATTAAGTAGTTTGTAGTATAGTCTTATGCTTATTACAGTTATTAATTAGTATGTAGGATAGCATTATGCTTATCCCAGGTATTAATTAGTGTGTAGGATAGCCTTGTGCTCATCCCAGACATTAATTAGTGTGTAGGATAGCCTAATGCTTATCTCCGGTAATAATCAGTGTGTATGATAGCCTTATGCTCATCCCAGGTATTAATTAGTGTGTAGAATAGCCTTGTGCTCATCCCAGGCATTAAGTAGTGTGTAGGATAGCCTTGTGCTTATCCTAGGCATTAATTAGTGTGTAGGATAGCCTTATGTTTATCTCAGGTATTAATCAGTGCATAAGATAGCCTTGTGCTCATCCCAGGCATTAATTAGTGTGTATGATAGCCTTGTGCTAATCCCAGGCATTAATTAGTATGTTGGATAGCCTTATGCTTATCCCTGGCATTAATTAGTGTGTAGGATAACCTTGTGCTCATCCCATGCCTTAATTAGTGTGTAGGATAGCCTTATGCTTATTCCAGGCATTAAGTAGTGTGTTGGATAGTCTTGTGCTTAGCTCAGGCATTAAGTAGTATGTAGGATAGCCTTGTGCTTAGCTCAGGCATTAATTAGTGTGTAGGAGAGCCTTATACTTATCTCAGGTATTAATTAGTGTGTACAATAGCCTTGTGCTCATCCCAGGCATTAATTAGTGTGTAGGATAGCCTTATGCTTATTCCAGGGATTAAGTAGTGTGTAGGATAGCCTTGTGCTTAGCTCAGGCATTAATTAGTGTGTACGATAGCCTTATGCTTATTTCAGGGATTAAGTAGTGTGTAGGATAGCCTTGTGCTTAGCGCAGGCATTAATTAGTGTGTCATGTGTATTCTATCTCAGTACATCGTTCACTCACCCTGAACTTTTATGTGTTTCTCTAGTACTGTGGACAGTGTGCTTTACACATCAGAAGTCTTCCTCAGGCAGTGCAGTTAGCGCCTGAGGCTCATTCAGTGGCATGAACTGGTTCTTCTACAAATCTTATCTATATCGTCATGCAAAGACAGAACTGAAACAGGAGATTTTAAAAGAACTGTTGCAGGGCCGGACTAGGAAATCAGACCGGCCCTGTAAATTTGTATAGACCGGCCCAGCCCCGCCCCTCCGGCCCAGCCACGCCCCTCCAACCCAGCCACGCCCCCTCCTTAGTAATTAACACCTTCCTTCCTGACACAGTCCCTGTCAGTAACATATAGAACAGTGGCATTGTCAATCATATATAGAGTAGTATTTCACTTTTTTGTCAACTAAACCATTTAAATGTAACCACTTTTAGAAATAAAACACTAATCTACAGTATATCATAATAAAAACTCCCTCCTCTCCGCCCCCAAAAAAATCTACTTGTGAAAGGATACAGTCCCTATGTGCATTACAAATTAAAACATTCTTGTGGTCTGGTGGAATATACATGGTGCCTCAATCTTCCCAGTTGCCTCTACATACATCTCAACACCACACATCTTATACCAGATGTTGCCCATAATTCTCATTGTGTCTCCTGAGCTGTGTCAAGTAGTTTGTTCTCCCACAGTATCGCAAACTTAGATACACTAAGATTTCAAAGAAATCTCAAGTCAAACATTCCTTGGTTCTCCTAAGGATCTTAATAAAGTTTTGTAAAGTTATGTTAGGGCATCTTCTCTACAAAATAACATTCTAATTAAAGCTTTTGCTCACTGAACTCTTTCAGTCTGTTGCATCGTCACACTTTTTACACTGCATTAGTCTGGTAAATCTCCCATGCTCTGTTGTGGTCTCTTCCATTATTTTAAACTCTCACAGTCTTACTGTCTTTCATTCTCTTTTGCATTGTACATTTTTTCTCTCAGACTGTCTCACAATCTACTACAGTCACTTGCATTACAGCATGCACCTGATCGGCAGTTGCAGGTTACCTACGGCTACGTCGGACTCCTCACGGATATAATCAACTCCGCACCACCAGAAACAGCTCGCTGGTGTCTCTGCCCCCCGCACTGCGAGTCGACATCAAGGGAGTCCCATCACGGTCCACTCACTCCAGGTGAATGTCGGACTCACAGTCCGTGACAGTAAAAGTTGCAGGAACCGGAAGAGTCTGGACTGACCCTGAAGCCTGAGAGCTCAACCAGGAAACGGGAGCAGCGCTCCCAGCGGCCAGACTGGGTACTGTCTGTGTTTTGCGGCGCGGGCACTGCCTGTGCTCAACTGTTGTTGATATCTCCAGGCTGCAGTGTCCATGTCACTCTGTGCAGCTGCCGGCCCAGTCCAGCCTGGCCCACCGGGATTTTTCCCGGTATCCCGGCGGCCCAATCCGGCCCTGAACTGTTGCTTCCATTTTCTTTATCAATTTAAAGGGACAGTCTCTAGACCCAATACCTAATTTTGATTATGTATTGTTGTATGCCAGAGAAGCATCCTGCAACCAGTCCCACATCTATAAGCTTGTAATAAGTACATGAAACATTTAAATATTCATCATTTGTTTGGAACCGAAAATGGCTGCCAAGCTCCGCCTACCTATTCCATGTATATTTTGGTATGTTAAGATCCAATAAAGGCCTACCTTAAATACATTTTCCTACTCTTACACGATGATATGTGCAAATTGAAATAGCTAACTAAAAAATATTAAATGTACACTGCTAAACTGTCATACAAGAAAACAGCTAACTGGACAAGAAGAAAATTTTGGGAAGAGCTTGGCGGCCATTTTGAGCTGCTAAAAAAAACGATTTAAAAGTTTCAAGTACTTCTTACAAGTTTATAGATTTGGAAGCCGTTGCAAGATGCTTGTCTGGTATGTAACAATAAGTAATAAAGAATATGTATTGGGCCTAGACTGCCCCTTTAATGTTAACTGTCCCACTGTGAGCGTTCTTGACAGACCTTGCTCTTCCTACATTTCCCCTTGTTACCATGGAATGTGCTAATACAAATCCGGATTTAGGTTCTCTTTACCAGAAGCATGGGAAGGAACTGCAGTGCAAAATGTCTGCCTGCTGCACTAGTATAGTATTCATCCCATAAGGCAATCTATGTGCTTCTTGCTTTAGACAAGTCTGTGCCAATTTCATCACCTGACAGATCCCCGCTAGTGCCCTTGTCTCACAGACACTCCCTCTAGGGGCCACACCCAACTCTCCTCAAGGTCATACAACGCTCGATTACCTCCACTTCACATTCCTTCCACCGCCTTAAATGGACAGAAAAATGTCAGCAGCCTTATTGTCGGCCGTAATAGAGTCATGCCTGATGAAAAAGCCGCCTAAGGCCGTGACCCCTCTCCCCACCTCTCGATTGACTTTTTTCTTAGCATTTTATGCTGCCCTTTGTGTCACAATATATCTCCAACGCAGCCGTGCAACCACGTTGGACCAACCAACTTGCACACCTTGGAGCCAAGAATACACCCACCTCAAGTCAGAGACCATCTTTCTTATCAGGTCCAATGCTGGGACCGCCCCTAAGTCATTGCCCCCCACAATGTGAGGTTTCACCCACCTCCTGTGAGCATCCTGGAGGAGGGCTGGCAACTCATCCCAAGACAACCCCCTTCGGCCTAGCCAACGAATGTTGGCTCTCGACGCAGGAAATCCCAGCTGCTGCCCATCCGGTAGACGCAGTGCCCTGATGGCCGCCCAATGAATGAATGAGTGCCCCACTATCCAAACGCGAGGTGGGGGGGAATTCTTGCCTGTAAGGACATGATATCAAATGCTGAGCAAAACGCTGATGAGTGCGCACCACTGCAAATAGCTATGCACCCTAGAGCGACCCCAAATCCCCATTTAACTAGCAGAGTGGGTCCAACCCGCTGGACTCCCATCCCTTCATTTGTTCTCCCAGCAATGGGCGAATATTCCAACACCCTAACCGCTTTATATATTTGCTAGAAGAACCGTCCCCAATACAGAATGAATGAGACCCTATCTTTGTAGGGTCCAAACCTGCCACCACCACCGCTCTAGCGAGGACCTTACGGAACTGGAAGATAGATAAATATGATCCATCCTCATGGATGAGCAGCTGCGGGGAGCCTTCTGGCCGCACCCTACAGAGCTCTTCGAAATTCTGCACCGTTCAGCAAACCTCTAAGTCTAACCTATCCAAGAACAGCCATGCCCCTTTTCCTGCCTGGTCAGTCTTAGATCTAGGTACAAGCAACATGAGCCCATTCTCTGCTGGCCGCACATGTTCACGTACTATACCACCCGCACCCCCAGTGCATGAAGATGCTACTAACTCCCCAATCCTAAGGACTCCTGCGAATGTGAACGCAAACACCGTGCGAAATAGTAAAACCTAAAAGTCTGAGGAGCAAACCTCATTCAAGCACCCCATCAGGTCCCACAGACGGAGAAGTGTGATGGGTTCCCTGTGGTCCTTTGGGCGTGGGTCCACCCGGCCCCACCCCTTCAGCACTTGTCTGATGGCCGCCCAATGAATGAATGAGTGCCTAGGTGAGGTGGGGGGATTTCTTGCCTGTAACGACATGATATGAAATGCTGAGCAAAAGCGCTGATGAGTGAGCACCACTGCAAATAGCTATGCACCCCAGAGCGACCCCAAACCGCCTGCAGCAGCACTCGTTGCCGCCCCAATACGGAACGAATGAGACCCTATCTTTGTAGGGTCCAAACCTGCTGCCACCGCCGCTCTTGCGAGGACCTTTTCAGAACTGGAAGATAGATAAATATGATCCATCCTCGTGGATGAGCAGCTGCGGGGAGCCTTCCGGCCGTACCCTACGGAACTCTTCGAAATTCCGCACCGGACAGCAAACCTCTAAGTATTACCTATCCAAGAACAGCCATGCCCCTTTTCCCGTCTGGTCAGTCTTAGATCTAGGTACAAGAAACATGAGCCCATTCTCTGCGGGCCGCACATGTTCACGTAGTATACCACATGCACCCCCAGTGCATGAAAATGCTACTAACTCCCCAATCCTAAGGGCTCCTGCGAATGCGAACGCAAACGCTGTGCGAAATAGTAAGACCTCAAACTCTGAGGAGCATACCTCATTCAAGCACCCCATCAGGCCCCGCAGACGAAGAAGTGTGATGGATTCCCTGTGGTCCTTTGGGCGTGGGTCCACCCGGCCCCACCCCTTCAGCACTTGTCTAACCAGGAATGACCCAGAGAAGTCCCCAATGCCAAAAGTTTTATTAAAAACGCAATGGCGGCTAACCTACTCTGTGCCGCTAATTTGGAGATCCGTTCCTTGCGCAACCACGCCAACCATTCCAATACCTGTACTTGAGATGCCTTATGAACCACAAAACCCAGCTGACCATCAAAACATTTCCATCCCTTCCAGTGACTCACATAAGTTTTCCAGGTTTTAGGAGCCACGGATGCCTGGATTAGGGGGATAATAGTTTCCCAGCCTCCTCAATCTGCCAAAGAAAAGGAGGGCATGTTAGGCCTGTCTGCTCTGCCGCTGGGGCGGCCTGCCTAAATAAACTCCAATTAAACCTAGACAGAGCGTCAGCTATCACATTTTGCACTCCCGGTACATGCCACACCACAAAGCATATGTTCAGCTGCAGACAGCGCAACACCAAGTGTCTCAAGTATGTAACTAATCTAGGCGAGGAAGCAGATAATCTGTTAATGGCGTACACCACGCTCATATTATCCGACCAAAACACTACAGATTTGTTAGTCAGTGTCGGACCCCACAGCTCGGCTGCCACTATAATATGGAACAATTCTAGCAATGTCAGATTCTTAGTGAGGCCCGCCGATACCCAGTCCCGAGGCCATGGAGCAGCGCTCCAAGCCCCATCCAGGTAAGCCCCATAGCCAAACCCTCCGTCAGTAAATAAGTGCAGCGGCTGGTTAGACCTGGGACTGTCCTGCCACAAACAAATGCCGTTGAATTTCTTCAGACATTCCTCCCACACACTAAGGTCATCCCCCATGCTCTGCAACACTCTGAACCACCTGGCCCTACCCCTAGGCCCTGCATCTTGTCTGCTGCCAAAGGGACCCCAAACCTACCCATCATGTCGTGCATGATCTCCATCAGGTTCTCGCATTTTGCTGAGTCTGCACGTCCTACTAGTAGGAAATCGTCCAAGTAGTGGGCCACGGCCCCACCACCAGACGCCTTCTGCACTACCCAGTGCAGAAACGTGCTAAAATTCTCAAATAGAGCGCATGACAGAGAGCACCCCATGGGCAAGCATCGATCGACATATAAATCGCCTTCGAACTTCATGCCCATCAGCCTAAACGCAGACGGATGCAAGGGGAGCAGCCTGAAAGCTGATTCTATGTCCAGCTTGGCTATCAAAGCTCTTGTTCCCTAACCCATAACCAGCGCTAGGGTCGCGTCAAATGATACCGAGCTGAGCTTGGTGTCAATGGTATCGTTCACGACACCCCTTTAGGGTATGACAGGTGATGAATTAACCTGAACTTGCCCGTGTCTTTCTTCAGCACAACCCCCAAAGGGGACACTACCAAATCAAGTATTGGCTTAACCACGAACGGGCCAGCCACCCTGCCCTATAATAATTCCTTGGCAAATCTGTCCCTAACCACCCCCGGAAATTCATAGGCCGATTTTAAATTCCTATGCACCATGGAACCTACCACCTGGCCCAATACTGGGATCCTAAACACTTCATCCAACCCTTGTCTGAGAAGTCCAGCCACAGTCTTGTCCGGTAATGCGACAGCCAGATGGCCATGGCCTCCAGCTTAAGGGGCATTGGCGCCCTTGTTTCCAGGACCCCCTTTTGAGAACTGTCTCTCCGTCCCGGACTCTCTTTTCTTATTACATTCGACCCCTTGGTGTGGTCCGTTGCAGAACTTGCAGATGTGACAAAAGGAGCAACTCGCCCCTCTTTCACACTGCTTGTCCTGGAACTTCCAACACTCCCGCCCCCCGTCTCTTAGTATGAGGACCCGGGTGAGCCGAACCAGCGTGAGACCAATTTGGACCACAGGTGCAGATCCTGAGTCCCAAAATGAAGCAGAGGGTTCCCTACCATCTTTCTGCGGAAGGCCATGTCATACTCCCGCCATACGCCATCCTTAAACCTAGCGTGAACATCGTCAATCGTTCCTCATATTTAAACAGGTTGTGCCCTTGTGTCTGCCACTTATCTAAATAGCAAGTTGCCAGCACCCTGAAACACCTTTGCCATTCCTTGTTGGATTCTGGCCTCTGCAATTTCTTAGGGCCAGTGCCATCCGCCGCCCTTTATTTTGCCCTGCAAGCCTCAGGTGTTTACATAGCGTCCATCTTGAATCCTTTTCACCACTTTTAACTTCAAATGCCCATAAAGAGAATTAACTAAACAAGGGTAGGTGTCCCCATGTGACGCCACCCTCCGTGCTACAGTCACGCCCTTAAGAGCGCGACTCACCGACCCCTCCCCACTGGACGAGTCACAAGGGGAGGTAGCGCCTGACGTATCGAACAAGGGGGCGGAGCCAGCCAGGGACGTGCAACGCGGTCTAGTGGATGGAGGCCTGCAGTATGCACCAGTACCTCCCCCCACCTCTGTACTGCCACCGCACGCCCCAACCACACCCGGGGACATCACTGCTGCCAGGGACTGGGCCAATGCGGCTATGAAAGCTAAGGCCCCAGGTGGTAACGCCCTCAGTTGTTGGCAAGTGGCCAACCAAACCTCCGCTGCTGGGTCTGGCACTGCCACACTAGGAGCTACATCGCCATCCGGACCTACATTGGGGGTAACTTGAGCAACCGCAGTACTAACTGCTGGTTGCTGTATGTGAATAAGAGTAGTCGCGGGGCCCACCGGAGCTATCTCCTTACCGGTGGGCCTAGCGACTCCTGAAGCCTGACCACCCTGTAGAAAGGGAACCTCTAGCAAGCCTGGGGCATGGGGAATCCTGCATGCTAGGCCCCTGCTGAGCACCCTGACTCACTACCCTCCCCTGGATACCCAGACCCCTCCTAGCTGTGGGCCTGGATCCTGACACTGACTTAGTAAAGATTCTAGCCCTGGAGGTAGGAGGTATAACTCCCTCAGAACCTGATTCTTCCATGTCTCTTGCAGGACTTCGCATCCCCAGAACCTCTTTCACCACCGCTGCATATCTCTTCGGTGGGACAGACTTCCTCTTTGCACGCTTCATCCTGCTTAAGAAAAACACTGGACCAAAGCTTCTCTCAAAGTCTGGAAAAAGCTCTTCTTGAAGTCTGGACGCAGGAACAAAGAGGCCGGATCTACTGCAACAAGAACCTTTAGAGGTGAGTAGAAACACCCGCCCCCTTACATGCAACATTGTAGCAACCTAGAACCATCCAGACTGCAAGTCATTTTTCCCTTAATTTTGCTACAGGCCCACTAGAGGGCCCTCCACTTCCATAATTCTTTGTGGCATAGATTCAACAAGGTGTTGGAAACATTCCTCAGACAATTTGTTCCATATTGACATGATAGCATCACGCAGTTGCTGCAGATTTGTCGGGTGCACATTCATGATGCGAATCTCCTGTTCCACCACATCCTAAAGGTGCTCAAATTGCTAATCAGCCAATCACATGGCAGCACCTCAATGCATTTAGGCACTTAGATGTGGTGAAGTCGACTTGCTGAAGTTCAAACCGAGCATCAGAATGGGGAAGAAAGGGGATTTAAGTGACTTTGAACGTGGCATGGTTGTTGGTGCCAGATGGGCTGGTCTGAGTATTTCAAAAACTGCTGATGTTGACGTCAGAGGTCAGAAGAGAATGTGCAGACTGGTTTGAGATGATTGAAAGGCCACAGTAACTCAAATAACCACTTGTTACAACCAAGGTATGCAGAATACATCTCTGAACGCACAACACATCGAACCTTGAAGCAGATGGGCTACAGCAGCAGAAGACCACATCAGGTGCCATTCCTGTCAGCTAAGAACAGGAAACTGAGGCTATAATTCACACAGGCTCACCAAAATTGGACAATAGAAGTTTGGAAAGACGTTGCCTGGTCTGATGAGTCTCGATTTCAGCGGCAACATTCAGATGGTAGGGTCAGAATTTGGCATAAACAACATGAAAGCATGGGCGTGCCTAGGCGGCGGCCATGGATGGTCGCAATATTTGTGGCTCCTAATGTGATCTGCTCAATCTACTGATTATCGCAGCTATTCTGCAAAATCTATAACCATCAGTCTCATACCGCAAAAGTTTGAGTCATACATCAAAGAACTGTACTAAAATTTGCAGAGTCTATGAACATTAGACCCAGATCTGGGCAGTTGAAATCTCGGGCGGCAGCCTCTCTGCAGGGATTCAACCCCCCCCCGTAAATCAGGGTAAACAGACTCACGTATATTACTGAAGTGAATATAACTTTATGTTAAAATAATTGAGCCTAGTACAGTTATCCAATGGAGAAGATATGTAACCTTTTGAATGAGCACTTCTCGCAACTTGAGAGACAGCTGGCCGCCACATGGTTATGCAATGGAGAACCTGAGATACAGAGAGAGACCGTGGAAATTCCTAAGGCTGAAGCTAACTTAACAGATGTGGGACAGCCCATATATTATACACCCTCTAAGCAATGCCGTAGTTTGCCATTAATAAACAAGCATCACAAGGAGAGAGTTTCTGAAGATCATCAATCTCTGTATAATAGATTGGAGCTAAGCGAGACCTCATCATGTTTTGCGCTAGTATGGCCTACTAATGCTGTCAATCAAACTCACAAAGCAGCGGTCGACATCTCTACACATGAGGTAAACCCTCATGTTATATCAGAACGGCTATAAAGAGTATGCAGCCACTTCTCATTTGAACACGATGCTGCCGAGAGTCGCGATGATGAGACCGTAAACGAAGGACAGTGTAAGTTTAGCTCTTTCAAACAATTGAGGACAATTCACCAACAAGCAGAATGGATGCCTGGCAAAACCGGAGTAGGTTAAACTACATTTTTTTATTTTACCTAATTGGGTTAACGCACTAAACAACAGATCTAATTTAGTGTAATACCAACAGTTTTCTTCTTCCCCATACTCTGAGTTTCACGTTTATGCATGATGTTTAACTGTGATGATTCTTTGTAAGCAGACTGAAATATGTTTACCAAGTATGTTAGTTTATTTGGTTTTGAGACATGTACAACTATTTAGTTGAAATAATTTTTATTATTTTCCAATTATATAACATCTTTAGATACATCAGAACATGAGTGAACAAAGAGTAGCAAACAATATATCCTAGTGCAATCTCTCATATAGTTTTATCTCTTCATTTGATTGAATGAGCACTAAGGAGTACCAATCCCTCGGAGTCATGAAACTCCGAAAGAGCATGTACAACTATTTAAAGGGATATTCCTGCCAAAATTGGAAACCACATGGGTGCATTTCTGTATTGAACATAAGCAATTTTGTAATATACATGTGTTAGCAAAAATGCTTCTAATAAAAGCTATAGCTGTTTCAAAAGTGTATTTAAGTATGCACCGTGCACCAGCATTTTAAACAAAACAATTATTCGGAGAGCCTATGGTGCTTGTACCATCTGGTAATGACTCAATTTGTTAATTGCTGACATGATACAAGCCCCACTGATAATCTGAGCAGCTGCATTATTTAAAATGTGGGTGCAGTGAGAATATCTAGCTATGCTTCACATGCACATGCAGAAAAAAATGTTAACACTAAAACAGTGATAACCCTTAATAGAAGCATTTTTGCCAATACAAGTATATTGCAAATATTTTTCTATTCAAAGATGCAATAAATCTATGTGCATTTATATTTTGACTGGAATTTCCCTTTAATTTCATAGTTATCTAGCAATTTTGTGTATAAGCTGCTTTTATATATTAGTTTATTATGTAGAAATTGGCCCTGAGTCTGATTATTTAAGGATAGATTGGGGAGACTTGTTATTTTGAATGTTTGGGACGTGAGATTTGTTAAAACTCTACACTCCTATACTGTGTGTCTTCCTTTTTTAGGAATACAACTCAATCTTCTATACAATTGTAAGCTATAGATGGCCACCTACATATAAATACATTTGGCCATTGACTGGCTGTCTAGGGCCAGGACAGTGCGGGCGTGGCTAGATGTTTAGCTATCATCACTACGTTAAAGCTCTTAGTGTAGCAGATATTGTATTATAGAGATGGGATGTGTATAATACCTACTTAATTTATTGCCACCATCACACCCAACATCACTAAATAAGGCTACATTATAAGCCCCAAGGCCTCATTATATAAATCATCTGTGCTATGATTGAGCGGGCCATGCCTTGTAATTTAAGGTGTCGTCCCAGCATGCCTTTCTAATCATCGACACCTGCTAATACCTTTTTAATATACTCCTTTCATTTGTTTGTACATATCTTACTGAGGACTACTCCAGCTCAGCTACCCTTTGCTTAGTTTTGCATCACATATAAATAGCATTATGGGTCCCTTCTAGGTGAAAAAAATATATATCCTTAGGGGTGCTGTACGAGTTTATATGGAGACCAAGTGATTTATGGTGATGTCTGATTTTAAGCACTGTGGGATTAACCCTTATAGATTAAGAGTATATTATTATAATTTAGTATCCCCCAAAAAACCCCACATACTTCGGATAGTTGTAAAGACTAGCTCCCTAACCTCCTGATAGTCCAGAAGATTCAAGCATGACTGTATATAGTTGAGTATTTGAAATATATCTTTAATTGATTATGTCAAAACCATAGAGGTTCACCATTTGGGACCCGAGTGGTCCCCTAATGTTTGAGAGGTTCAAGAGTGGCCCCATGTGTCATATAGTGGGTTTATAGTTTGTCTGGCAAATAATGTGTATACTACAACTGTAATCTGTCATATTAACATGTAATGTATATAACTTCCTTTGGTTATATGCCTGGAACTATGTTTATTTTTATTGTCTACTGATTACTGACATTTACTGCCTGTATGTACTTATTTATTCTGTATTGACATATAATCGCCTGTATGCCTTAATTGAACCGCATTAAAAAATATATATAAAAAAAAGGAAACAACATGAAAGCATAGATCATCCTGCCTTGTATCAACAGTGCAGGCTGGTGGTGGTGGTGTAATGGTGTAATCTTCTGATGGCTACTTCCAGCAGGATAATGCACCATATCACAAAGCTCAAATTATCTCAAACTGGTTTCTTGAACATGACAATGAGTTCGCCGTACTCCAATGGCCTACACAGTCACCAGATCTCAATCCAATAGACCACCTTTGGGATGTGGTGGAATGGGAAATTTGCATTATGGATGATGTGCAGTCAACAAATCTGCAGCAACTGCGTGATGCTATCATGTCAATATGGACCAAAATCTCTGAGGATTGTTTCCAACACCTTGTTGAATCTATGCTACGAAGAATTAAGGCAGTTCTGAAGGCAAAAGGTGGTTCCAACCCGGTACTAGCAAGGTGTACCTAATAAAGTGGCTGGTGAGTGTTGTTGTGTGTATATATATATATATATATATATATATATATATATATATACACACACACACACACAGCACCAGCACCAGCAAAAAGATTATGACTCACTGAAGGCTCAGATGATTGTTAGCATTTTTTAGCAATAAAGTATTTTTGTACATTTTTTAGACATAATGCACACTTAATAGACTACAGTATAGTGTGTATATTTTAGTGTGACTCACTTTATTACTATATTTGCTTTATTGCGGTGGATTGGAACCGAACCCACAATATCGCTGAGGTATGCCTATATAAACTCATATATAACCACACAAACAAATAGACAGTGAAATTCTTTATCTCAATATATTTTACATGTATTTTGTAATGTATATTTTCAAGAATTCATGAAGGGATACCAGTTTCCCAATGTCTGGTTTCATATTATTTAACAGGAGTCTTGTCATGTTCAGATATGATGAGTCAATTTCTTTGCTTGAGGATAATTGTACAACTGCACCAATAAACAATGTAAAGTGTATTCTACTTACCCATGTATTATTTAGTGTACAACACACAGGTTGTTTTTCATAACACGAGACTGGAAAACCAATGACAGACAACTGTACAAAGCTGCTCAGACAAGTAAAACAGGATATAGTTGTGTTTCTTGCAGCAATCAATATGAGCATTGCTTTTGTTGCACAGTATATCTGAACTGTGCCAATAATGTTAACAATACAAGCTAATGTACAGAACTGGTAAACAGTGCAAGTATCCTATACAAGCTAATGTACAGAACTGGTAAACAGTGCAAGTATCCTATACAAGCTAATGTACAGAACTGGTAAACAGTGCAAGTATCCTATACAAGCTAATGTAGAACTGGTAAACAGTGCAAGTATCCTATACAAGCTAATGTAGAACTGGTAAACAGTGCAAGTATCCTATACAAGCTAATGTAGAACTGGTAAACAGTGCAAGTATCCTATACAATCTAATGTAGAACTGGTAAACAGTGCAAGTATCCTATACAAGCTAATGTAGAACTGGTAAACAGTGCAAGTATCCTATACAAGCTAATGTACAGAACTGGTAAACAGTGCAAGTATCCTATACAAGCTAATGTACAGAACTGGTAAACAGTGCAAGTATCCTATACAAGCTAATGTAGAACTGGTAAACAGTGCAAGTATCCTATACAAGCTAATGTAGAACTGGTAAACAGTGCAAGTATCCTATTAAAGCTAATGTACAGAACTGGTAAACAGTGCAAGTATCCTATACAAGCTAATGTACAGAACTGGTAAACAGTGCAAGTATCCTATACAAGCTAATGTACAGAACTGGTAAACAGTGCAAGTATCCTATACAAACAGCTGCAAACACAGTTAAATAGAGTGTCAATGACTGAGAAACCTGAACTATCATTAAACAAAAAGCCATGAAATCAAATAGTAAAACTGCAATACAAAGCGATAAAATTGTTTTTGCTTTACCCATTTAGGATAAAACAAATTATGAAAATGGTCCTAGGAGCACGAGCATCTTCTTCCTCACCTTTTCTACAAAAGCCCTCATGGTAATAGCAGTGCCCCCCTTTCACCACTTGTACCTAGTAGTGCCCCCTTCTGTATCCTCACCACCCCCTCTGGGAATCGCTGGTATAACTGAAGCTATTCTTTACCACCTAGGACTTCTTCATTCGGCAACGACAAGTGGAAAACTTACCGTTAAACACAATTATCTGGAAAGTAGGGCTGTCAGCTTCATGGGAAAAAATATAGGACATGCAAACTGACATAAATTAGCATTAATAATTATACACATTAACAGTATAGTTTAGAAGTTAAAGCTGATGTTATATTTCTTTATAATTTGATTCAACCATGTTAAAAAGAAGCTTTTTTTTATTGTCTACAGTGACCTGACCCTTCTGGCCATGCAGATAAAATAGTGTGTGGCGGACCTAGAGGAGAGCTTTTATACCCTCGTCTTTTTCCTGAATACACGTTTATTAATTACATGTTTATAATGTCACTGTCCATCATATCCTCTATACATCAGGCTGCGGCTGCTTATTGTTGGCTTTTTCTTTTTTTCCCATCATAACCTTCTGTTGTTATTGCACAAAGTGTTAAAATAAAAAGTAGATAAACACAATAATTCAAACATTTCCTGGTGTTGGTGTGTTTGGATAACCTAAATGTTCTCTTTGATTAAAGTTTTGCCATTTAATTAAACTGTACTTGTCTGTCTTAATTTTTACTACTGTACCTTCAAGGTAAGGATCATGAGACCATACCTTGTCTATAAGCAAAGGTGTCCTTCTTGCTATCGCTTCTTGGTATTTTCTTGATAAATGAGCACTTTGAAATCCTCAGTGAAGCCACTGCCTGCAGCTGGATAAAAGAGCTGTCATTACAGAACTTAAGTTCTACTGTCACCTGATTTTTTCAGCAAAAGTCTTCTACTGAGAATGGGCAATAAAGGTTTAAGGCAATATAGATAATGAAAAGTAAATATGGCTGAACTTCGCCTAAGTGCGCTTGAATTTATTTTTGAACATGATCATTTAAAATCGACCCAACTTTATTTTCTGAGTTTATCTGTATAATTAGTTATGCAAATTAGCTTGGGCAATATTTTTTTTGCAGTAATTGTGGCACACCTAGCTGTACCTTGCTGTTGGGGAGCTAAAGTGATGACCTGTTTAACCCCTTTGTGACCAGATCACTTTTCCATTTGTTGACCGTCTGGGACCAAGGCTATTTTTGCATTTCTGTGGTGTTTGTGTTTAGCTGTAATTTTCCTCTTACTCATTTACTGTACCCACACATATTATATACCATTTCTCTCACCACTAAATGGACTTTCTAAAGATACCATTATTTTTATCATATCTTATAATTTACTATAAAAATAATTATAAAATATGAGGAAAAAATGGAAAAAAACACACTTTTTCTAACTTTGACCCCCAAAATCTGTTCCACATCTACAACCACCAAAAAAACTCCTATGCTAAATAGTTTCTAAATTTTGTCCTGAGTTTAGAAATACCCAATGTTTACATGTTCTTTGCTTTTTTTGTAAGTTATAGGGAAATAAATACAAGTAGCACTTTGCTATTTCCAAACCATTTTTTTTTCAAAATTAGCGCTACGCAGGGCCGCCATCAGGGGGTGACAGGGGTGACTCCTGTCAGGGGCCCAATGAGCCAAGGGGGTCCCATGAGGCAAAAACTAAAAAAAAAAAAAAAAAAAATTTTTTTATTTTGGCAGCCACCAGTGGGTACTACAGGAGAGTGCTAATTGAGCATGGGAAATGTTATTACAAGGAGTAAAGTATTAGCATTTGAGAGGATTTCTTAGTGTGCACTAAACCACTATGCTCAGTGTGAGACAGACTTGGCACTTTGTACAGTGTGTGCCTGAGTCAGACGGCAGATCACTTTCATTTGAAGAGGAGGTAGGACTTACTTAGCAAATGTTTTTTATTTCTTTGTGCAATTTTGGATTGTAACTTCAGTGTGGTAGTAGTTGTATGGTGGGGCTAGGGGTCCATAAAAACACATTTTTTTAGCAGCAGTGTATTTATGATTATTTGACAATGCTGTAAAAATTCTATATTTAAAACCATGCAGAAATGTTTCCTCCTCAATACACAAATGGTAGATGCCCTTTTGGCAGATATGCATTTTATATATATATATATATATATATATATATATATATATATATATATATATATTACATTCCAGTTTACTGCCCCTTTATGCAAGGACTTTCCAGATGCAAGGAGGCATTTTATCTAAGATTTTTACATCTGCAGTGCTCAGTGTTTCAAATGAGACAGGTTAACTTAAAACTGTTCAGTTTACACTACAGCTGACTTAGTTTTGAAATACATACCAACAAGCCTAAATCCTGCATTTAACCAGATCTAATGGTATGAGTACCACAGCTTATGGTCCCACCAAGACCATATAGAGTACAGCATTTTCAAAATCCATAAGTACAGCTGACAGATGGGAACATTTGTACACTATATTTGAAGTGGTGCTCTTGGTTGGGGAAAATGGGAAAAAAACAAACAAACATATGTCAACCTTTTAAAGGTACTTTTCTTCATCTAGCCATCTACTCAGCTCATTAATGTACAATTTTGAATTCACAGAATTATTTTTGTTTGCACATTTACAAATATGATTCTTTAAAAAGTGATCTCTTAATTTCGGCATTTTTTTTTATCATGCATGTCACACACTGTTGATTTAGGGGATGCAAGGTGCATAAATGTTTCCTCCTGTGAGTGTTTCTGTGGGTGTCTGTGTTTATGTCTTTGGTTTGTGTCTCTATGTGTATGTATTTTTTATCTGTGGGTCACTCTGTGAGGGTGGGTGTGTATGTCTTTGTGCATTTTCTGTGGATGTCTGTGAGGGTGTGTGCATATGTCTTTGAGCTTTTTCTATGGGTGTTTCTGTGAGGGTGTGTGTGTGTATGTATGTATGTATGTCTGTGTTTTCTGTGGGTGTCTCTGTGAGGGTGTGTGTATGTCTTTGTGTGTTTTCTGTGGATGTCTCAGTGAGAGTATGTGTATGTATGTCTTTCTTGTGTTTTTCATGTGGTTGTCTCTCTGTGTGTGTGTGTGTGTGTGTGTATGTCTTTGTGTGTTTTCTGTGGGTGTCTCTGTGTGTGTATGTGTGTATATGTCTTTGTATGTTTTCTGAGGCTGTCTCTGTCGGTGTTTCCTTGGGTGTATGTGCAAGTTCGAGTTTGTGTGTGTGTGTCCATTGTCTGTTCCTTTTTAGGACATTTTGACCTTACTACTAATTATTCACATCTTTCAACAGAGTTTGAGACTAACAAGACCTTTCCGGAAGTAACCACTCCACCATTTAACCTTTAAATTATTGTTTAGGCAGTTCAGGGCCCTTCCTTTCAGCCACTGCATGCTGTTGTCATAATTTAGTTGTCATCTTCCTTTACAAAAAGATAATCAGAACTCCATATTTTGTTTTCTAAATCTCCTATTTTTACAAAACTGTAGTTTACCTCATTACTTGTCAGGTCAATGTAAACAAGTGCTAAGTGTCTGTTTGGGTTTCTGTGTCTGAGTGGGTTTCTTTGCGTGTCTGCTAGAGTGTCTATATGTGAATCCTTATGTGTGAGTGTGTTTGTGTGTTTCAGTGTATGAGTGTGTCTGTGTGTGTGTGTATGTTACTACCTTTACAACATTTCCAAGTTTAAATAGACAATTAAGAATAAAGTGCATATACGTTTTAGTCACTTGGTCAAAAATTGCACATGTCAAAGGAGCGGGGGGGGGGGGGCCCTGATCAATGGTTGAGTCAGGGGCCCTAAAATTTCTAGTGGCGGCCCTGAGCGCTAGTTACATTAGAACACTAATATCTTTCAGGAATCCCTAAATATCCCTTGACATGTATATATTTTTTTTAGTAGACAACCCAAAGTATTAATCTAGGCCCATTTTGGTATATTTCATGCCACCATTTCACCACCAAATGCGATCAAATAAAAAACAACAATCACTTTTTCACAAACTTTAGGTTTCTCACTGAAATTATTTACAAATAGCTTGTGCAATTATGGCATAAATGGTTGTAAATGCTTCTCTGGGATCCCCTTTGTTCAGAAATAGCAGACATATATGGCTTTGGTATTGCTTTATGGTAATTAGAAGGCCGCTAAATGCAGCTGTGCACCACACGTGTATTATGCCCATCAGTGAAGGGGTTAATTAGGGAGCGTGTAGGGCTAATTTTAGCTTTAGTGTAGTGTAGTAGACACCCCCAAGTATTGATCTAGGCCCATTTTGGTATATTTCATGCCACCATTTCACCGCCAAATGCGATCAAATAAAAAAAATCGTAACATTTTTCACAATTTTAGGTTTCTCACTGAAATTATTTACAAACAGCTTGTGCAATTATGGCACAAATTGTTGTAAATGCTTCTCTGGGATCCCCTTTGTTCAGAAATAGCAGACATATATGGCTTTGACGTTGTTTTTTGGTAATTAGGAGGCCACTAAATGCCGCTGCGCACCACATGTGTATTATGCCCAGCAGAGAAGGGGTTAATTAGGGAGCTTGTATGGAGCTTGTAGGGTTAATTTTAGCTTTAGTGTAGTGTAGTAGACAACCCAAAGTATTGATCTAGGCCCATTTTGATATATTTCATGCCACCATTTCAGAGCAAAATTCGATCAAATAAAAAAAATCGTTCACTTTTTCACAAACTTTTTCACAAACTTTAGGTTTCTAACAGAAATTATTTACAAACAGCTTGTGCAATTATGGCACAAATGCTTGTAAATGCTTCTCTGGGATCCACTTTGTTCAGAAATAGCAGACATATAGCTTTGGCGTTGCTTTTTGGTAATTAGAAGGCCGCTAAATGCCACTGCGCACCACACTTGTATTATGCCCAGCAGTGAAGGAGTTAATTAGGTAGCTTGTAGGGAGCTTGCAGGGTTAGTTTTAGCTTTAGTGTAGAGATCAGCCTCCTACCTGACACATCCCACCCCCTGATCCCTCCCAAACAGCTCTCTTCTCTCCCCCACCCCACAACTGTCCCCACCATCTTGAGTACTGGCAGAAAGTCTGCCAGTACTAAAATAAAAGGCTTTTTTTTTTTTTAATTTTTAAAAAAATAATACTAATTATGTAGCTCTGATGGACCCCCCCTAAGCCCCCAACCTCCCTGATCTCCCCCAAACAGCTCTCTAACCCTCCCCCCGCTACCTATGTCCTGCCATCTTGGGTACTGGCAGCTTTCTGCCAGTACCCATTTTGCTCCCAAAAAAAAGTTTTTTTATTTTTTTTTCAATAAATTAAATTTTTCTGTAGTGTGGCAGCCCCCCCTCAAAACCCCCTCCGTCTCCCCCCTCCCAGATCCTCCAATCCTTATTTTTCCCCCCTCCCTCTCCCTCCTAACCATTCACTTTAATTGATGGCAGTGGTTTGCTGCGCACGCGCGTGCACATACACATGTGCGCGCCCCACACAGGCCCCCCCCGCGCACGCTCCCGGCACCCGGCGTGCACATTGCACCTAGAGGAACCGGATGCCGGGTAGCGATGGGCCGCCCACCCGTGAATGCTCCCACCCAGCAACGATGATCGATCGGCACCATCGCTACCGGTGCAGAGAGGGACACAGAGTGGCTCTCTCTGCATCGGTTTGTAAAAAATTGGTATTGCAGGATGCCTCAATATCACTGCAATACCATAATAGCGGCTGGATGTGATCAGGATCGCTTCCACTGCTTGAAAGACCAGAGGACGTGCCAGGAACGTCATTGGTCGTTAAGGGTGTTTTTTTGTAGGACGTTCCTGGCACAACCTCGGTCGTTAAGGGGTTAAACAGAAACATTCAAAACATGGGTGTTAACAGAATTTTTTTTCTTTCTCGGGGAAAGGAAAGCAAAACGTTTTTCAAACATAACAATAAAAATGGCATTTCTACATCAACCACATACTATGTAGAGGATCAGTACTCAACAGAGGCCCTGGTACAAGATTTGTTTGGGGCCCACCAATGGTAACACAATTGATACTAAAAAATAATGAGTGGGTTTTAAGAAAACATAACACTAAATTACTTTACTATAGTTCACCAAAGACAACACATTAAAAACCTTAAAAAGAAAAGAAAGGACACACTTGGCTATACTGGAAAGCTTAGATCACTAGGTCTTCTGCCTAATAGCTATAGTCAGTGGTCAAGATAGTTAAAGGGCCAGTAAACCTACCAAATAATGTTATATAATTCTGCACATATTGCAGAATTATACAACATTAGCTTAGCGACAGCTTTCTATATCAAAGGACTGCAGAGATATTTACCTACGGAAATTAATTTTACATAACGCCCCTCCTGGCTCAACTGAGCGGGTCTGTTTTTTTAATCAGCACATCGCGGCATGCTGTCTCGTCACAGCCGGCCCGATCGCGTAATTAAACTCAATGTAGCTTGCTCCCGCTACCAGAGCAGAGCAGGAGTGAGCTACATTGAGTTTAATGGCGCGCTCGGGCCGGCTGTGACGAGACAGCATGCCGCGATGTGCTGATTAAAAAAAACAGACCCGCTCAGTTGAGCCAGGAGCGGCATTATGTAACATTAATTTTCATAGGTAAATATCTCTGCAGTCCTTTGATATAGAAAGCTGCCGCTAAGCTAATGTTGTATAATTCTGCAATATGTGCAGAATTATATAACATTATTTGGTAGGTTTACTGGCCCTTTAAAAGAAAAGGAGACCATAGGGAGAGGCGAATGCAAGTGTACATGATAAAAGATTCAACATATAGAGTGGTATTCACACTTCATACAGACTAAAGAGTAAATGGTAAGGATATTCCTGCCACAAGTAAAAACAGGCACACCTGAGTGCTCAAAGGCATCCTCCTGCTTGCCGATTTCTGACTGAGACTACTATATTCTAAATATACTTCCAGTCTGAGCATATAATCACCATGCACATATTTTTTTTTATAGTATTCACTGTTAATCGTATTTAAATACTTGTATCAGATTACATAGTAAGCTACAACGTATCCAAACTGATATGCATTCAGACACTCACATAACAAACACTCCCGGACCCACCAACCGACACATTTTGTCACTCGAACGTGACTTTATCAGGGTGAGGTGCCGGTCTATTACACCGCTACTGTTTATAGTTATCAGTTGTCTTGGTAACCCTCACAACTAATGCTCTGATAGGCGGAAATGTCTACCGCTCTAACATTTTTTTATATCGGTACGTAATTTGCCTTCCAAGAGACACATTTAAAGCCTCATTTACAGGAGAAACTTACAGAATAAATTACAGAATGGATTGTTGTTCATGTTATGTAATTTATCTTATTGCTTGTAAAGTTTGTAGGAAACAGTATACAGGGTGTAATAGCAGAAATCTCTTATAGATACATTTAACATCAATAGAGAAAGATCCACCCAAGACACTGACAGCTAAACATTTTTGCCAACATGTAGAAAGTAAAAAAGCCCTAATGTTCCAAGCTATTGATTTTGTACCACTTAACCGAAGAGGAGGAGATCGTTTTAGGAAACTTTTAGACAAAGAAGCATAATGGATATTTAAATTAGGTACCAAAGAACCTAAGGGAATAAAAGTGATTTTAAACTTTAACGAATTAAAGCCCAGTATCAATTTATTAAAGTTTACAATGATGCTTATTTTTAAAAACACTTACCTTTGCGTTATGGTAAACATAACTCCGATCCTCCACCTCTCTGCTGCTTTAATTAACATATTGATGGTGAATCTGGCTTCCTCCAATCATTGTGTTGCCCCACGAGCTGGACACCAAAGGGGGCACACAATGATTGGCGGAAGCCGGATTTGTCATCGATCTGCTTAAGAAAGCAGGAGCTGCGGGCAGAGGGTTGGTGTTATTTTTACCATAACGTGATGGTAAGTATTTTTAAAAATAAGCATTATTGTAAAGGTAAGTATTTTTAAAAAAAATAAGCATCATTGTAAACTTTAATGAATTAAAGTGCCCCAATTTTAAGATTATTATTTGATATTGGGCTTTAATTTGTAAAAGTTTACAATCACTTTAATTTAAAATGGGATTTGGATCTGTATCAAGGATTATAATTTATAATGGGTGAACTAATATAAAGTAACATAGTTTAGTGAGTTGAAATCCTTTTCCATGATAGGTATATAGTACACAGAGAGTTAGAAAAGCTTCTAATGATATAGGTGACATCTATTCCTAATATGATAGCTAGAATTAGTAAATGGTTGCAAGAGAGTATATGACGACAAGTATATTCCGAACAAAGTTTAATACTTTAAAACTATAAATGGGAATACAGAAAATAACTAAATGTATATACGGATACTATTGCAATAAAGTATACTAATTTGTTCCGGTATTCACATTCACAACATGAACAAATGTTTGCCATCTTCTCAATAACGTAATTTCATTAAGTGATTTTACAGTTTGTATATTGATGTTTTTGCACTTTGTGGGTTTTTTTCTGATATATGTGTAATAGGTAAAGTTGTTGCTTTTTTTTTTAGGGCCAGTGTTTGTGGTAAAATGTAATATAATGTTAAATCATATGAAAATGTGTAGTGACACCACTAACCTATCTTTGAGAAAGCGTCTGTACGGCGTGAAACGCGTCAGTTGGCATCACACTCCGTTTGTACCTACGCTCCAGGTTCATGTCTTTTCCGTGTGACTGTTATTTTTAAACATGGACTAAATAAAGGTATGTTTTATTAATTTTTCCATATAGCAGAATGCCTTTACTTTTGGGCATTTAAATCAAGTGTACCATTGGAGGTGAATACCCTTTTGACCTGTTTAAGTCACTGACATAACGGGAGCTTTCGCCATCCTTGTGAGACAGTGAATATGGTTCCGGTGGAGGCAACAGAACTTATCCCTCAGACATTCAAGGTACAAATGCTTTGAGCCCAATTGACTTATGTTTCTGTTTCTGACACATTGTGCACAAGCTGATATAAATCTGTTAGGTTCCAAAATTGATGTTACAACATATGAATCATTTTCTCAATAATTGATCCTCATCCTTTATAAAAAGCAGCTAAAAGAGAAATCTTCATTCAAACCTGAAGATGATACACTTCGCAATTCACATGTACATTTATACTCCTTCTATAACAGTAATTTATTTAGGTCTCCTCCTGGTGTATCTTATTTGGTCAATTGCAAAAACTCTGATGTTGCATTTGTTTTTACCATCTATGGTATTCATGTGAGTAAATACTGGAAACAAATATCCCCATTTTATGTCACCAAGATATTCCAAAACTCTAGTACAGAGTTCCATTATTGTTTTTCTTACATTGATCTTGGGACATTCACAAATACAAACATAAACCACCAATTTTGAAATTGTGGGATCTGATATTTGTTCTTTGTTACTTGATGTTCAAACACCTTCATGGTAACATCTTTTTGCATGCTTGACACCTTCCAAATTTAAAAAAAAAACTTTAGTTTTTGTAAGCCAACATTTTTGTTCTTTCTCCACATAGTGACTATTTGGTAAGGAGATCTTTTAGATTTCTAACCCTCCTATTTGTGATCAGAGGTACTGTTGGGATAATATCTGCAAGATCAGGATCGTTATTAATCACAGGCCAATATTTGGCAAAGATTTTTCGTATTTCCATATGTTAGTCATCAAAAGTACTAATGATATGACTGGGGGTTTCTTCTTTGGCCTTATCCCATGATATCGTCAATAAATTAGCTCAGTGTTCAGTGCTCTCTTGTAGGCCCTCTTTAGATGTCTATTAGGGTACCCGTTTTGTTTGAATCTTAGTTGCAGATCTTTTGCAGCTAACTCAAATTCTTCATCTGTACTACAATTTCTTCTCACCCTCAGATATTGTCCAATCAGTATAGAAGCTTTTCAAATTCAAGATACTTTTAGCTGCTATTGATTTTCTATACACAACCGTATTTAGCTGGTTGTCATTACCCTTAAAGATCAAAATATCAAGAAATGAGATCTGATTTTTATTAATCTCATTTGTATATTTCAATTTCAAAATTGTTAGTGTTTAATCAATTCATGAATATTCCAAAATCAGTTATACTGCCAGTCCCTAGAATCAACACGTCGTCAATGTAGAGAATATGTAAATCAATGCATCTCATATATAGGTTTATGTCTTTATTTAGAATACTAATGCATTCTATCCAACCCAAAAAGAGGTTAGCATAAGTAGGGGCACAGCATATGCCCATCGTGTGTGGCTTTTTTCTGAAGGTATATCTTAAATAGGAAATAATTATGTAGTACAAAGCTAAACAAATCAATAGTAAATTCATCAGCAGCACTAGTCAATGGATTTTTGTTTTGTAAAAAATACTGTACTGTTTAAATACCTAACGGCTAGATTACGAGTTTTGCGTTATGAGCGGCTCGGTGCTAACTTGCAAGCTATTTCCACCGCTCACCTCCCTATAGCGCTGCTATTACAGGTTTGCAAAAACCCAACGTTAGCAGACAATATGGCAGCATTGAGCTCCATACCGCAGACAAATACCAGCGCTGCTTTGAGCTAGTTTTACGTGCTCGTGCACGATTTCCCCATAGACATCAATGGGGAGAGCCAGCTAAAAAAAAGCCTAACTAACCTGCAATAAAGGAGCGTAAAGCTGCATAACACAGCCCCATTGATTCCTATGGGGAAAGAAAAGTTATGTTTACACCTAACACAAACCCTGAGTCTAAACACCCCTAATCTGCTTTTCCCGACATCGCCACCACCTACATTACACTTATTAACCTCTAATCTGCCACCCCCCGACACCGCTGACAACTACATTACAGTTATTAACCCCTAATATGCCACCCCCAATGTCGCTGCCACCTACATTACAGTTATTAACCCCTAATCTGCCGCCCCCAATGTCGCTGCCGCCTACATTACAGTTATTAACCCCTAATCTGCCGCCCCAATATCGCTGCCGCCTACATTACAGTTATTAACCCCTAATATGCCACCCCCAATGTCGCCGCCACCTACATTACAGTTATTAACCCCTCAACTGCCATTTCCAACGTCGCCGCCACTATACTAAAGTTATTAACCCCTAAACCTAACCCTAAGTCTAACCCTAACCCTAACGTAACCCTAACACCACTAACTTTAACATAATTAAAATAAATCTAAATAAAAATTACAATTAATACCTAAATAATTCCTATTTAAAACTAAATACTTACCTGCAAAATAAACCCTAAGCTAGCTACAATATAACTAATAGTTACATTGTATCTAGCTTAGGTTTTATTTTTATTTCACAGCTAAGTTTGTATTTATTTTAACTAGGTAGACTAGTTAGTAAATAGTTATTTACTAACTACCTAGTTAAAATAAATACAAATTTACCTGTAAAATAAAACCTAACCTGTCTTACACTAACACCTAACATTACACTACAATTAAATCAATTAACTAAATTACAAAAAAATAAAGACTAAATTACACAAAATAAAAAATAAATGATCAAATATTTAAACTAATTACACCTAATCTAATAGCCCTATCAAAATAAAAAAAGCCCCCCCCATATTAAAATAAAAAACCTAGCCTAAACTAAACTGCCATTGCCCCCCAAAAATCAGCTCTTTTACCTGTAAAAAAAATACAAACACCCCCCCAACAGTAAAACCCACCACCCACACAACCAAACCCCCCAAAAGAAAATCCTATCTAAAAAAAACTAAGCTCCCCATTGCCCTGAAAAGGGCATTTGGATGGGTATTGCCCTTAAAAGGGCATTTAGCTCTTTTTCAGCCCAAACCCTAAGCTAAAAATAAAACCCACCCAATAAACCCTTAAAAAAACCTAACATTAACCCCCGAAGATCCACTTACAGATTTTGAAGACCGGACATCCATCCTCAACGAAGCCGGGAGAAGTCTTCATCCAAGCGGCAAGAAGTGGTCCTCCAGGCGGGCAGAAGTCTTCATCCAGACGGCATCTTCTAGCTTCATCTTTCCGACACGGAGCGGCTCCATCTTCAAGACATCCGGCGCGGAGCATCCTCTTCTTTCGATGGCTACTGAAGAATGAAGGTTCCTTTAAGGGACGTCATCCAAGATGGCGTCCCTTGAATACCGATTGGCTGATAGAATTCTATCAGCCAATCGGAATTAAAGTTGAAAAAATCCTATTGGCTAATGCAATCAGCCAATAGGATTGATATTCAATCCTATTGGCTGATTCATAGAGACCTAAATTTCCCAGATTACATATTTTTGATAAGATGTTTATAATTCTACTAAAGATTGAACCACTGTCTTGGAAGGAAAATTTAAAGCCAATATAAAAAGAGTTAGCGCAGTAGGCACTTCCGCCTGTCAGAGCATTTGTTGTAAGGGTACAAGACAATTATCAAGACAACTGATAACTATAAACATGTAGCGGAGTAATAGATTGGCCCCTTACCCTGACAAAGTAACTTCTTTCGAGTAATGAAACATATCGGTAAGTGGGGCTGGGAGTGGTTGTTATGCGAGTATATGAAAGTGTATCAGTTTAGATACATTGTAGCTTACTATGTAAGTTGATACAAGAATATAAATATGATTAACGTGGATACTATGAAACAAATGTATGAATGGTGATTATGTGCTCAGGCTGGATGTATAATAAGAATACAAAGTGGTTGATATTAAGAGTCAGTCCCAGGCAGGAGGATGCCTTTGAGCGCTTAGGTGTGCCCGTTTTTACTTGTGGCAGGAATATCCTTACTATTTACCCTTTAGTCTGTATGAAGTGTGAATACCACTCTAAGGGTTATATTTATCAAGCTCCCCTGAAGGCTCTGAAGAAGTTCTGAAGAAGTTATGAGGCAGAGGTCTAAAGACCGCTGCACCATAACCTGTCCGCCTGCTCTGAGGCGGCGGACAGAAATCAACCCGAACAAATAAGATCGGGTTGATTGACACCCCCTGCTAGCGGCCAATTGGCCGTGAATCTGCAGGGGGCGGCATTGCACCAGCAGTTCCCAAGAACTGCTGGTGAAATGATAAATGCCGACAGCGTATGCTGTCTGCATTTATCGATGGGCCGCGATGTGCAGCAGACATGATTCTCTACTTCGTATCATGTCCGCTCGCACATTGGTAAACATACCCCCATGGGGGGTAGTTATCAATCCGTCTACTTTTCTGGCTTCGCCGGCCCAATACGTCCGCCTAAGCTCGCCTACCTTCGCCGCCGCGGACCTTGAATACGTTCGCCTAAGTTATCAAATAAAGCTGTCAAAAAGCCGCGGGGCGATAAGCAGCGGACTGTGAGAGTTATCACTCATCCGATCTCGCTGCCCTTCGGCTTTTTCCCAGCTTTATTGCTAGCCTGTCACTAAGCACCCACACTAAACTGCACTGTTCTACCCCCTATACCGGCGCCCCCGGAGCCCCCCGCAACTAAATAAAGTTACTAACCCCTAAACCGCCGCTCCTAGACCCTGCCGCAACTCTTATAAATGTATTAAGCCCTAAACCGCCGCTCCCGGACACCGCTGCCACCTACATTATACCTAGTAACCCCTATCCTGCCCCCCCTATACCGTCGCCCTCTATTATAAAATTATTAACCCCTATCCTGCTGATCCCGCACCTCTCCGCAACTAAATAAATAGTTTAACCCCTAAACCGCCGCTCCATGAACCCGCCGCAACCTATATTAAACCTATTAACCCCTATCCTGCCCCCCCTACACCGTCGCCACCTATAATAAATTTATTAACCCCTAATCTGCCCCCCCTACACCGTCGCCACCTATAATAAATTTATTAACCCCTATCCTGCCCCCCACTACGCCGCCGCCACTGTAATAAAATGATTAACCCCTAAACCTAAGTCTAACCCTAACCCTAACGCCCCCCTAACTTAAATATTAATTAAATAAATCTAAATAAATTAACTCTTATTAACTAAATGAATCCTATTTAAAAATAAATACTTACCTTTAAAATAAACCCTAATATCGCTACAATATAAATAATAATTATATTCTAGCTATCTTAGGATTTATATTTATTTTACAGGTAACTTTCAATTTATTTTAACCATGTACAATAACTATTAAATAGTTATTAACTATTTAATAGCTTACCTAGCTAAAATAAAGAGAAATGTACCTGTGAAATAAATCCTAACCTAAGTTACAATTACACCTAACACTACACTATACTTTAATAAATTATTCCTATTTAAAAATAAATACTTACCTGTAAAATAAACCCTAAGATAGCTACAATGTAATTAATAATTATATTATAGCTATCTTAGGATTTATATTTATTTTACAGGTAACTTTGTATTTATTTTAGCTAGTTAGAATAGTTATTAAATAGTTATTAACTATTTAATAACTACCTAGCTAAAAGAAATACAAAATTACCTGTAAAATAAATCCTAACCTAAGTTACAATTAAACCTAATACTACACTATCATTAAATTAACTAAATAAACTACCTACAAATAACTACAATTAAATACAATTACATAAACTAACTAAAGTACAAAAAATAAAAAAAGCTAAGTTACAAAAAATAAAAAATTAAGTTACAAACATGTTAAAAATATTACAACAATTTTAAGCTACTTACACCTAATCTAAGCCCCCTAATAAAATAACAAACCCCCCCAAAATAAAAAAAATCCCTACCCTATTCTAAATTAAATAAATTTCAAAGCTCTTTTACCTTACCAGCCCTTAAAAGGGCCATTTGTGGGGGCATGCCCCAAAAAGTTCAGCTCTTTTGCCTGTAAAAGAAAAATACAACCCCCCCCAACATTAAAACCCACCACCCACATACCCCTAATCTAACCCAAACCCCCCTTAAAAAAACCTAACACTAATCCCCTGAAGATCATCCTACCTTGAGTCGTCTTCACTCAGCCGAGCCACCGATGGAACTGAAGAGGACATCCGGAGCGGAAGAAGTTAATCCTCCAAGCGGCGCTGAAGAAATCTTCCATCCGATGAAGTCATCATCCAGGCGGCGCTGAAGAGGTCTTCTATCCGGGCGAAGTCATCTTCCAAGCCGGGTCTTGAATCTTCCTTCCGCCGACGCGGAACCACCTTCTTCACCGACGGACTACGACGAATGACGGCTCCTTTAAGGGACGTCATCCAAGATGGAGTCCCCTCAATTCCGATTGGCTGATAGGATTCTATCAGACAATCGGAATTAAGGTTGGAAAAATCTGATTGGCTGATGGAATCAGCCAATCAGATTGAGCTCGCATTCTATTGGCTGTTCCGATCAGCCAATAGAATGCGAGCTCAATCTGATTGGCTGATTGGATCAGCCAATCGGATTGAACTTGAATCTGATTGGCTGATTCCATCAGCCAATCAGATTTTCCTACCTTAATTACGATTGGCTGATAGAATCCTATCAGCCAATCGGAATTGAGGGGACGCCATCTTGGATGACGTCCCTTAAAGGAGCCGTCATTCGTCGTAGTCCGTCGGTGAAGAAGGTGGTTCCGCGTCGGCGGAAGGAAGATTCAAGACCCGGCTTGGAAGATGACTTCGCCCGGATAGAAGACCTCTTCAGCGCCGCCTGGATGATGACTTCATCGGATGGAAGATTTCTTCAGCGCCGCTTGGAGGATTAACTTCTTCCGCTCCGGATGTCCTCTTCAGTTCCATCGGTGGCTCGGCTGAGTGAAGACGACTCAAGGTAGGATGATCTTCAGGGGATTAGTGTTAGGTTTTTGTAAGGGGGGTTTGGGTTAGATTAGGGGTATGTGGGTGGTGGGTTTTAATGTTGGGGGGGGTTGTATTTTTCTTTTACAGGCAAAAGAGCTGAACTTTTTGGGGCATGCCCCCACAAATGGCCCTTTTAAGGGCTGGTAAGGTAAAAGAGCTTTGAAATTTATTTAATTTAGAATAGGGTAGGGATTTTTTTTATTTTGGGGGGGGTTTGTTATTTTATTAGGGGGCTTAGATTAGGTGTAAGTAGCTTAAAATTGTTGTAATATTTTTAACATGTTTGTAACTTAATTTTTTATTTTTTGTAACTTAGCTTTTTTTATTTTTTGTACTTTAGTTAGTTTATGTAATTGTATTTAATTGTAGTTATTTGTAGGTAGTTTATTTAGTTAATTTAATGATAGTGTAGTATTAGGTTTAATTGTAACTTAGGTTAGGATTTATTTTACAGGTAATTTTGTATTTCTTTTAGCTAGGTAGTTATTAAATAGTTAATAACTATTTAATAACTATTCTAACTAGCTAAAATAAATACAAAGTTACCTGTAAAATAAATATAAATCCTAAGATAGCTATAATATAATTATTAATTACATTGTAGCTATCTTAGGGTTTATTTTACAGGTAAGTATTTATTTTTAAATAGGAATAATTTATTAAAGTATAGTGTAGTGTTAGGTGTAATTGTAACTTAGGTTAGGATTTATTTCACAGGTACATTTCTCTTTATTTTAGCTAGGTAAGCTATTAAATAGTTAATAACTATTTAATAGTTATTGTACATGTTTAAAATAAATTGAAAGTTACCTGTAAAATAAATATAAATCCTAAGATAGCTAGAATATAATTATTATTTATATTGTAGCTATATTAGGGTTTATTTTAAAGGTAAGTATTTAGTTTTAAATAGGATTCATTTAGTTAATAAGAGTTAATTTATTTAGATTTATTTAATTAATATTTAAGTTAGGGGGGCGTTAGGGTTAGGGTTAGACTTAGGTTTAGGGGTTAATCATTTTATTACAGTGGCGGCGGCGTAGTGGGGGGCAGGATAGGGGTTAATAAATTTATTATAGGTGGCGACGGTGTAGGGGGGGCAGATTAGGGGTTAATAGATTTATTATAGGTGGCGACGGTGTAGGGGGGGCAGATTAGGGGTTAATAGGTTTAATATAGGTTGCGGCGGGTTCAGGGAGCGGCGGTTTAGGGGTTAATACATTTATTATAGTTGCGGTGGGCTCCGGGAGCGGCGGTTTAGGGGTTAATATGTATAGAGTAGCTTGCGGTGGGCTCCGGGAGCGGCGGTTTAGGGGGTAATAACTTTATTTAGTTGCGGCGGTGTAGGGGGGGTCAGATTAGTGGTGTTTAGACTCGGGGTACATGTTAGGGTGTTAGGTGCAGACAGCTCCCATAGAAATCAATGGGATGTCTGTCAGCAGCGAACTTGTACTTTCGCTATGGTCAGACTCCCATTGATTCCTATGGGATCCGTCGCCTCCAGGGGTGGCGGATTGAAAACCAGGTACGCTGGGCCGTAAAAGTGCCGAGCGTACCTGCTAGTTTTTTGATAACTAGCAAAAGTAGTGAGAATGTGCCGCACTTGTGTGCGGAACATCTGGAGTGACGTAAGAATCGATCTGTGTCGGACTGAGTCCGGCGGATCGATGCTTACGTCACAAAATTCTACTTTTGCCGGTCTCGAGCCTTTGATAACTAAGGCGAATCAGCCTCGCCACAAATACGCTGCGGAATTCCAGCGTATTTGAGGTTGACGGCTTGATAACTACCCCCCCATATGTTGAATCTTTTATTATGTACACTCACATTCTGTTCTCCCAGCTTTCCAGTATAGCCGAGTGTGTCCTTTCTTTTCTTTTTAAGGTTTTTAATGTGTTGACTTAGGTTAACTATAATGAAGCAATTTAGAATTATATTTTCGTAAAACCCACTCATTATTTTTAGTGTCTAGCTACAAATATTCTAAATAAACCTAAACTTTGTTTATTTGTTTTATATAATATCTACACTCTTAGTAGTGTTACAAATGAACATTTAGTGTATTGATATGATTATATTAAAGGGACAGTAAAGCCAAAATTAAACTTTCATGATCAAGATAGAGTAAGCAAATTTAAACAACATTCCAATTTACTTCTATTATCAGATTTGCTTAATTCTCTTGATATCCTTTGTTGCTCTACTGGGAGCTAGCTTCTGATTGGTAGCTGCTCTTAAATGCCTCTTGACATTGGCTCACCCAGTGTGTTCAGCTAGCTCCCGGTAGTGCATTGCTGCTCCTTCAACAAATTATACTAATGAAGCAATTTTAATAATATATGTAATTGGAAAGTTGTTTAAAATATTTTGCTCTGTCTGAATCATGAAATTAATTTTGGGTTTCATGTTCCTTTAACATTATTATGCTTCTAGGGTTATTTAAATTCTAAAAGATTTGATGCCTTTAAAACAAACTTTATTTATAATGTTCCCCACCCATACACTAATTTATTTGTCAGCGTTGCCAGGACACGTTTTTCTGTAACCATGAAAGTCTTTTCGTCATAAAACCACAAGAAGTCCTTGTGATTCTAATTTTCTGAAGCAGATATTTGTTGCTAGTGGTAACAATAACCAGTAGTGACTCAAAAGGACATAAAAAAACTAAATGTGCTCTTTATTAAACTTTTTTTGTATTTTTCTGTCAGTATATTTGTCGTAGACAGTACAGCAGCAGTAAACCCTCCGTATTACTCATACTCTGTCCCAATACCAAAACTCTAGCTGTACGGCGGTGTTTTTCTTTTCTTATCTTGCTGTTACAGGTTGGAACAACTAGTTTAATTACAGTTTACAGACAGGAAACTTATTCTCCTTTATTTCTTTTGGAAGTCATTTTCTTTCTCAATAAAAACAAAATCCTGTTTCACAGCATAAGTACAGTTGAACTTATTGAATGAAATGTAATTTCTCAGCCTCAGTCACAAATTTAAACATATGCAACCTGTTTACTGAAATGACTGTGAATAAACTGATCCATATATAAGACAGCACAAAACCACAATTGAATCTATTATGCGGATACTAAACCTAAGGCATTAAACAAGTTCCCTAAAGGGAATGCTGTTGGCTGAATATTTATGCTGAACAAATAGTAGTCTGAGACAAAGGCCCCACTGTTGTAAGCATTGTCACTATAGCGCTATGTTATAAAGGGATCCGCATCGCGATCAAGATTACCGGTGAAATGTTCTTTAAGGGACACTAAACCCAAATTTATTCTTTCATGATTCAGCTAGAGCATACAATTTCAAGCAACTTTCTAATTTAGTCCTATTATCAATTTTTCTTTGTTCTCTTGCTTTCTTTATTTGAAAAAGAAGGCATCTAAGCCCTGGTTTCTCAACAGCCGGGCCGTGGCCCAGTACCGGGCCGTGAGAGCCCTGCTGGTGGGCCCTGACCTGTCATGATCCCACTGCAAACTCTTACCCCACTGCACACAAGGGGCAGACTGAGAACAATCAAGGCCCCAGGAAAACTGTCTCACACTGACCTAAATGTATTCAAATTTATGCAAATGAACATGGTAGCCTCCCTGCCCTAACCCCAACAGGCCCATCAACCTCCAGAGCCAGGACCCCCAACATTAAGGGCCAAAGAAAGGGCCCCCAACCTCCAGGGCCAGACCTCACACTCCATGTCCCTCACAGCGACAGACCCTCGGCAGGACCCCCACACTCCAGGGACCCCACTAAACCCACATTGAACTGCTTAGTTACTGATAGGGCAAATCCCTGCTGCTTACTATATATATATATATATATATATATATATATATATATATATATATATATATAAATAAAACTACCGGGCCCTGGACATGTCCAGCTAAAATTTACCGGGCCTTGAGGTCACTTTGGTTGAGAACCACTGATCTAAGCTAAGGAGACAATTTTTGGTTCAGTACCCTGGGATGCACTTGTTTATTGGTGCTGTCCAATCAGCAAGGACAACCCAGGTTGTGAACCAAAAATGGGCCGGCTTCTAAACTTACATTCTTGCATTTGAATAAAAATTGGTAATAGGAGTAAATTAGAAAGTTGTTTAAAATTGCTGTTCTGTCTGAATCATAAAAGAAATAAATTGGGTTCAGTGTCCCTTTAAGGCATGAAATTAGTGTTTGCAGGCAATAGAGGCGTCTCACTGTACTTCACTGAGGTAGGCGATGCTTCTGGCAGAATGATAAAACCAATATCATTATCTACATGATGTAAAAAATACCTTCAGACAGTTTTGAATTACAATACAATTTACACCTCTTTTGTTACAATAGAGAAACTAGTATGCTAATAATAAAGCTATATGAGCTGGGGGATTGTGGGTATATTGTACATGTGTATGTAGTATGTTATATTTATGTATTATACTGTAAAATATTATATTAAAGGGATATGAAGAGCATTTTTCTTTATGATTTAGATAGCATGCAATTTTAAACCACTTTCATATTGACTTCTATCATCAATTTGTTTTTGTTCTCTTGGTATATTTTGTTAAAAAGCTGGCCCATGTTTGGAGCACTATATTGCAGCAGTTATTCAAGAATGTTATCCATTCGCAAGAGCACTAGAGGGTAGCACTATTTCCTGCCAGACACTTACATAGGTATCTCTTCAACAAAGAATATCATGGGTTAATAATTTGGTATATTTGGCGTATTTGATTGCCTGAATATTCAGTATTTACGGCGCTTTATAACAGTTATGTGAAATGAATTTAAGTTGATGATATAATTATTTATAACATTATGCATTAGATACCAAGTTCCATCAACAAACGTCACTTATGCTTAGCTTGCTGGTCTATGTTCTCTCTGTATTGTGAGATTTGGTCTCACATAACATTACGCTATAGATGATACCTATTCATATGTGCTGAGAACTCCACTGTTGAATACAATTGTAGAATATCACTTGATATTACTGTAAACTGTGTATTGATTTTGTATGTTACTACTTGTAATCATGGGAACGAAGCAAATTTGATAATAAAAGTAAATTGGAAACTTTTTTTAAATGGTATACTCAATCTGAATCACAAAACAAATTCTGGGTTTTATATCCCTTTAAGTATTTTGTTCAATCCATTTTACCTGCTGGAGTGTACTAAATTGATTACAAATAGCTCCTTTACCTTTATATCAGCAATTGAAATAGCTGATTGTGCCTGTGGTATTCCTACCTATACTGAAAGATTCTATACTAACTGTAGGCTATAGAAAGTTGTATAAACATAGCCTGCAGAAGAAAATACACTCCCAGTTGGGTTTGAGAGAGATAATCAATAACATTTTTATTTCTTTCATACAGGTGGTAAAAGTGCACGATCCATTACTCCAGGGAATTATTTTTGCCTACCCCTAGGAGGAGGCAAAAATTCCCAAACCCCAAGAGCTCTATAAACCACCTTGCACATCACAGGTACTTCAGTCTTGTCTTTGCCTCTGCTGGAGGAAGGTGAAGAATGAAGATGTGGATATGATTCTTAAGAATCAGTCTATGTTGAGGCCTGTTTTCCCCTCAGAGTACAGTGTTTGTCAGATGAATGTATATGGGGTATGGTTTGTGACTCTCTTTTTCACCACTTGGGAAATTTTGTCACAGACCTTCCTTAGTGGTCACAGGGACTTGTCTTTTGCCTCCTTCTATGGGCCTACAATATACTCCTATTCCATAACCTCTGCTAATATGTTTCAGTACTGGAGGGTACTGAAAGAAAACAGAATTTATGCTTACCTGATAAATTACTTTCTCTTAGGGTGGTGAGAGTCCATGAGAACCCATCCTGTGTTTTTTGGTGTTGTTTTTTTTTTCCCCTGCTCCTTTTATTTTGCTCTTATTTATTTTTTTGCTATCAAATTTTTCATGGCTATACATTAGACTAAGGTACCTGTGAGGTTGAAGGGGTTTTATAGAGTTCTTGGGGTTTGGGAACCTTTGTGATATAAAATATATAAGTCAAACACAATCAGTGTATATTCACAAAAATAATATAATTAAAAAAACAATGTGAAAATAAACTGTGCACATAAAGTACTAATAAAGGCCTAGATTTGGAGTTCGGCGGTAAAAGGGCTGTTAACGCTCCGCGGGTTTTTTTCTGGCCGCACCATAAATTTAACTCTGGTATCGAGAGTTCAAACAAATGCTGCGTTAGGCTCCAAAAAAGGAGCGTAGAGCATTTTTACCGCAAATGCAACTCTCGATACCAGAGTTGCTTACGGACGCGGCCGGCATCAAAAACGTGCTCGTGCACGATTCTCCCATAGGAAACAATGGGGCAGTTTGAGCTGAAAAAAAACCTAACACCTGCAAAAAAGCAGCGTTCAGCTCTTAACGCAGCCCCATTGTTTCCTATGGGGAAACACTTCCTACGTCTGCACCTAACACTCTAACATGTACCCCGAGTCTAAACACCCCTAACCTTACACTTATTAACCCCTAATCTGCCGCCCCCGCTATCGCTGACCCCTGCATTACACTTTTAACCCCTAATCTGCCGCTCCGTAAACCGCCGCCACCTACGTTATCCCTATGTACCCCTAATCTGCTGCCCCTAACATCGCCGACCCCTATATTATATTTATTAACCCCTAATCTGCCCCCCACAACGTCGCCGACACCTGCCTACACTTATTAACCCCTAATCTGCCGAGCGGACCTGAGAGCTACTATAATAAAGTTATTAACCCCTAATCCGCCTCACTAACCCTATCATAAATAGTATTAACCCCTAATCTGCCCTCCCTAACATCGCCGACACCTACCTTCAATTATTAACCCCTAATCTGCCGACCGGAGCTCACCGCTATTCTAATAAATGTATTAACCCCTAAAGCTAAGTCTAACCCTAACACTAACACCCCCCTAAGTTAAATATAATTTTTATCTAACGAAATAAATTAACTCTTATTAAATAAATGATTCCTATTTAAAGCTAAATACTTACCTGTAAAATAAATCCTAATATAGCTACAATATAAATTATAATTATATTATAGCTATTTTAGGATTAATATTTATTTTACAGGCAACTTTGTAATTATTTTAACCAGGTACAATAGCTATTAAATAGTTAAGAACTATTTAATAGTTACCTAGTTAAAATAATAACAAATTTACCTGTAAAATAAATCCTAACCTAAGATATAATTAAACCTAACACTACCCTATCAATAAAATAATTAAATAAACTACCTACAATTACCTACAATTAACCTAACACTACACTATCAATAAATTAATTAAACACAATTGCTACAAATAAATACAATTAAATAAACTATCTAAAGTACAAAAAATAAAAAAGAACTAAGTTACAGAAAATAATAAAATATTTACAAACATAAGAAAAATATTACAACAATTTTAAACTAATTACACCTACTCTAAGCCCCCTAATAAAATAACAAAGCCCCCCAAAATAAAAAATTCCCTACCCTATTCTAAATTACAAATATTACAAGCTCTTTTACCTTACCAGCCCTGAACAGGGCCCTTTGCGGGGCATGCCCCAAGAATTTCAGCTCTTTTGCCTGTAAAAAAAAACATACAATACCCCCCCCCCAACATTACAACCCACCACCCACATACCCCTAATCTAACCCAAACCCCCCTTAAATAAACCTAACACTACCCCCCTGATGATCTTCCTACCTTGTCTTCACCATGCCAGGTTCACCGATCCGTCCTGGCTCCAAGATCTTCATCCAACCCAAGCGGGGGCTAGACATCCACTGAAGAAGTCCAGAAGAGGGTCCAAAGTCTTCCTCCTATCCGGCAAGAAGAGGACATCCGGACCGGCAAACATCTTCTCCAAGCGGCATCTTCTATCTTCTTCCATCCGATGACGACCGGCTCCATCTTGAAGACCTCCAGCGCGGATCCATCCTCTTCTTCCGACGACTAGACGACGAATGACGGTTCCTTTAAGGGACGTCATCCAAGATGGCGTCCCTCGAATTCCGATTGGCTGATAGGATTCTATCAGCCAATCGGAATTAAGGTAGGAATTTTCTGATTGGCTGATGGAATCAGCCAATCAGAATATAGTTCAATCCGATTGGCTGATCCAATCAGCCAATCAGATTGAGCTCGCATTCTATTGGCTGTTCCGATCAGCCAATAGAATGCGAGCTCAATCTGATTGGCTGATTGGATCAGCCAATCGGATTGAACTATATTCTGATTGGCTGATTCCATCAGCCAATCAGAAAATTCCTACCTTAATTCCGATTGGCTGATAGAATCCTATCAGCCAATCGGAATTCGAGGGACGCCATCTTGGATGACGTCCCTTAAAGGAACCGTCATTCGTCGTCTAGTCGTCGGAAGAAGAGGATGGATCCGCGCTGGAGGTCTTCAAGATGGAGCCGGTCGTCATCGGATGGAAGAAGATAGAAGATGCCGCTTGGAGAAGATGTTTGCCGGTCCGGATGTCCTCTTCTTGCCGGATAGGAGGAAGACTTTGGACCCTCTTCTGGACTTCTTCAGTGGATGTCTAGCCCCCGCTTGGGTTGGATGAAGATCTTGGAGCCAGGACGGATCGGTGAACCTGGCATGGTGAAGACAAGGTAGGAAGATCATCAGGGGGGTAGTGTTAGGTTTATTTAAGGGGGGTTTGGGTTAGATTAGGGGTATGTGGGTGGTGGGTTGTAATGTTGGGGGGGGGGTATTGTATGTTTTTTTTTACAGGCAAAAGAGCTGAAATTCTTGGGGCATGCCCCGCAAAGGGCCCTGTTCAGGGCTGGTAAGGTAAAAGAGCTTGTAATATTTGTATTTTAGAATAGGGTAGGGAATTTTTTATTTTGGGGGGCTTTGTTATTTTATTAGGGGGCTTAGAGTAGGTGTAATTAGTTTAAAATTGTTGTAATATTTTTCTTATGTTTGTAAATATTTTATTATTTTCTGTAACTTAGTTCTTTTTTATTTTTTGTACTTTAGATAGTTTATTTAATTGTATTTATTTGTAGCAATTGTGTTTAATTAATTTATTGATAGTGTAGTGTTAGGTTAATTGTAGGTAATTGTAGGTAGTTTATTTAATTATTTTATTGATAGGGTAGTGTTAGGTTTAATTATATCTTAGGTTAGGATTTATTTTACAGGTAAATTTGTTATTATTTTAACTAGGTAACTATTAAATAGTTCTTAACTATTTAATAGCTATTGTACCTGGTTAAAATAATTACAAAGTTGCCTGTAAAATAAATATTAATCCTAAAATAGCTATAATATAATTATAATTTATATTGTAGCTATATTAGGATGTATTTTACAGGTAAGTATTTAGCTTTAAATAGGAATCATTTATTTAATAAGAGTTAATTTATTTCGTTAGATAAAAATTATATTTAACTTAGGGGGGTGTTAGTGTTAGGGTTAGACTTAGCTTTAGGGGTTAATACATTTATTAGAATAGCGGTGAGCTCCGGTCGGCAGATTAGGGGTTAATAATTGAAGGTAGGTGTCGGCGATGTTAGGGAGGGCAGATTAGGGGTTAATACTATTTATGATAGGGTTAGTGAGGCGGATTAGGGGTTAATAACTTTATTATAGTAGCGCTCAGGTCCGCTCGGCAGATTAGGGGTTAATAAGTGTAGGTAGGTGTCGGCGACGTTGAGGGGGGCAGATTAGGGGTTAATAAATATAACATAGGGGTCGGCGATGTTAGGGGTAGCAGATTAGGGGTACATAGGGATAACGTAGGTGGCGGCGATTTGCGGTCGGAAGATTAGGGGTTAATTATTTTAAGTAGCTTGCGGCGACGTTGTGGGGGGCAAGTTAGGGGTTAATAGATATAATACAGGGGTCGGCGGTGTTAGGGGCAGCAGATTAGGGGTACATAAGTATAACGTAGGTGGCGGTCGGCAGATTAGGGGTTAAAAATTTTAATCGAGTGGCGGCGATGTGGGGGGAGCTCGGTTTAGGGGTACATAGGTAGTTTATGGGTGTTAGTGTACTTTAGGGTACAGTAGTTAAGAGCTTTATAAACCGGCGTTAGCCAGAAAGCTCTTAACTCCTGCTATTTTCAGGCGGCTGGAATCTTGTCGTTAGAGCTCTAACGCTCACTGCAGAAACGACTCTAAATACCGGCGTTAGGAAGATCCCATTGAAAAGATAGGCTACGCAAATGGCGTAGGGGGATCTGCGGTATGGAAAAGTCGCGGCTGAAAAGTGAGCGTTAGACCCTTTAATCACTGACTCCAAATACCAGCGGGCGGCCAAAACCAGCGTTAGGAGCCTCTAACGCTGGTTTTGACGGCTACCGCCGAACTCTAAATCTAGGCCAAAGTGAATAAAGATAAAGAAACATTTAAATGCCTCTGATGTAAGTAGAAAACGTCCAAAAATTAAGTGTAACTTGCTTGTAGTTAACCTTCTGAGGACTGAACCCTGGTCTCCGAATTCCAAACCTATAGGCCCCAAGTTATCAAGGTCTGTTGGATCAGGTCCGACAGACCTCGCTGAATATGGCGAGCAATACGCTCGCCGTATTCAGCATTGCACCAGCAGCTCACAGCTAGTGCAATGCCGCCCCCTGCAGACTCGCGGCCAATAGGCCGCCAGCAGGGGGGTGTCAATCAACCCGATCGTACTCGATTGGGTTGATTTCCGGTGATGTCTGTCTGCCTGCTCAGAGCAGGTGGACAGGTTATGGAGCAGCGGTCTTTGTGACCGCTGTTTCATAACTGCTGTTTCTGGCGAGCCTGAAGACTCGCCAGAAATGGCGGCCATCAAGCTCCTTATGGAGCTTGATAACTAGAGGCCATAGTCTGGAGTAATACTAGTCTATGAGTAATACTAGGAGTAATGGATTGTGGACTCTCACCACCATGAAAAATGTATCAGGTAAGCATAAATTATATTTTCTAATTGTTTTCTTCCAGTATTGGGCTGAAGCCGCAGCCGTAGCTGAAGATTTTTCCATCAGCATCTGATCATCTGGAGAAGGAGGTCATCGGGAGCCGCAGGTGATACATCCGTTGGAGCTGCAGCTAAAACTCAACATAAGTACTTGTGCTCCAGGCAACATTAGATCAAGCACAGGCAAGACATGGAAATGGCTTGACAGTGGGAGGCAAATGTATTTCCAGTTGGAGAGGGATTTGCAGCTGAGAGCCGAGGATTAGGGGTGATTAAGTTACGACCCTGACAGACAGACCACGGCCAAAGACCACGGCCAAAGCCGAGGAGTAGAAGGGAGAACCACGGTCTAGTGATATTAACAGGAGTGCATTATTTGACCCATATCCCCCCTCTATGTAAAGCTATAGCAGCCTGAGGATTTGGACATAAAGTTTTGGGGTTGTCTACAGTTGAGACTAAAGGAAGCCAAATGATAAGGATATAAAGAGGGAAAAGAGGAAAAGTATACAGGAGGGGAAAGGGAACTGGGGTGAGAAAGCATACAGTATATGCAGTACCAGTAACTGAGAGGACACAGACGACTGTACATATCCTCATTTTGTTTTGTTTTGTTTTCTTCTTCTTTTACCTCTGAAATTTGGGCCTTGAGTTAAAGGGCCACTAAACCCAAAAATTCTTTCATGAGTCAGATAGAGAATACAATTTTAAACAACATTACAATTTACTTTTATTATCTAAATTGCTTCATTCTTTAGATATCCTGTGTTGAAGGAATAGCTATGCACATAGGTGAGCCAATCACACGAGGCATCTATGTGCAACCACTAATCAGCAGCTGCTGAGCCTATCTAGATATGCTTTTCAGCAAAGGATATTAAGAGAATGAAGCACATTAGATAATAGAAGAAAATTAGAAAGTTGTTTAAATTTGTATGCTCTTGGGGAGGTTCCGGTGGAGGTGGAGCTACACAGGTGCTGCTGAGCAGGTGTGCTGCACAGGTGCTGCTGAGCAGGTGTGTTGCACAGGTGCTGCACAGGTGTGGCTCAGGATTCAGCTCCAGTCCCATACACAGTGGCGGTGGTTTGTTCGCGCCCTACCCCAAGTCTTGGGGTAACAGTCTCGGATAGTCAAGGATTAACTGATCCGGAACCTTCTCCAGTGGTCTGTCATCCCACTGATGGTTGTCAGTTTTTAATTACCTGGACCCTCAACTTTTCCTGCTTTCTTGGTAGTAGCCATACGCTCTCTTACCTTATAGTGGAACATACTACCTTGCCTCTCCCTTGTTACCCCTGCTGATATTTTGGCTGTATGATTAAACAATCTCTCTCCCCCCTGTGTGCCAGCTGACCCCGCCGGACAAAATCTGCAATTCTCTTATTTCAACTTAAGCCTACCCGCTGCCCTGTGTGGGCTCAGCTGCTGAGTCGTACCCCGGCTCCTTTTTTGGTTCTCCTCCCTCCCTCCCTCCCCCACCGGTGCTGCGTGGGAGGGAGCTGGGTCCGGTGTAGGAGCTTTCTGTCTGGCTGGCTGCGGTGTTGGTCCGGTGCTGCTTTTCCCCTCCCACCGGTGCTGCGTGAGGGGAATTAGCTTTGATTACCTCCTGGAAGGACAAACAGGAAGCGGAGGAGCTGACTTCACTCTGGGACAAGCTTTTGTTGGAGACAGTGCCTAACAACGGAGATGCGGACGGCTGGCATGCACATAGGGGGTGAGTTTTCTATGGTGATAATATATACCTGACTTACTTGCTGGCTGAATCATCTGATATAATCTTCCAGAGGGGACAAGCTGTGTAACCTGGAGAGAGCTAGGGATATCCTGAAAGGAAAGGATACTAAATAAGACTCTTTAAAAGCTTACTGGGATCAAGTATGGTCACTGACTGAGACTGTTAAAAGGATACATTTTTTTACTTTCCTAAGATATCAAGGCCATACAGAAAATATGGACTGATTTAAGACTATTCAAGAGAGGATAAGAAAATAGTTGTCTTTTGCGAAGTTACAAAAAGCAAACATTTTTCACATGGCTAAAATGTGTAGTAATTCAACATATAGATGCAGTTAATTATTGATTCTTGATTGTAGCCTTTTTGTTCTTTTTTACTTTTTCTTTTTTCTTTTTTTTCTTCCTTCTTTCTCTTTTTTTCTCTCCTCTATTTTTTTTTTCTGAGGTTCCTGCTCCTTTCTTTTTTTTCAACATATATCACTGTGTCTTAACACTCAGATTATGGCATGAACACACTTTCTGCAAGCATTAGTTTTATTTAAATCTCAAGGTTTATAAAAGCAGTAAGAACAGTTTTTATAATATTGGCCTACGTTGGTAGCATAGCCCAGCAGAGATTTCTATAAAGAGTATAATAACCAACCCTTTTTTTTCAATTGAGTCTAGGACTTATATATAAACGGTTCCTGATTATAGGGTTTGAGATCCTTTTTTTGGAGGAGAGGGGAAAAGAGGAGAGGGAGAGGGATAAAGGGGCTCCTTACCCTTACAGCTATGCTATATATTTTAAAAACTAATTTACTGTGAATTTATATGTATAGCTGTCCTTTAGGTCTTTTTAGAGCCTCCTGGTCCTACCTAATTTAACAGCCTAACAGACATTCTGTATTAGTGCCTGTGTAGGAAAGACAGGCTAAGAAAACTCCCTACTCTGTTAATTATATGCTGTGGGCTGCTCCTGTATGTTCTTATCCTTAACAACTAACAACTAATTTGACCTATTTAAACTCATGAATTATTAGCTTGTTCTATAAATAAGGTTGCTGATATTTTCTCAATTTATCCAATCTATCCATTTTTCTGGTATTGAATCCTAAGTTTTGTACTGTATCTATATATCTACATCTCAGAATTTAATTTTCCAAGTAGAAATTGCTGTTCTATATATGTCCTGGATGTTGAACTGAAACGATGTGTTCTGGGCTGTTGATTGATTTAAAGATATTGGCTGATTATCTGTTTATGCTTTATAAGAATTAATATCTGTGTTAAGTTTTGGCAAAACTGTTTTGATTTAGATAGTGGGTGTAGCAAGATAAAAAGGGGTTTAGGAGGAAGACATATAAAGGCAGAGAAACAGTTTATAAGACTATGACTTAAACAGTTAAAAAAGCTGAAATAATTTCTGGGACATGTTTGCATTAGCCTTTCTTTCTAGAGATTACCCCGTGAACAAGGGTATATCCCTCGCTATCTCTAGACAGCACTAGAGCTTTATTTAAAGTAGAGTAACTAGATTACTTTTACTGGCCCTATTGGCAATATCTTGCTGTGACCCTACTACTACTATTAGACCTGGTGGATCTGATGATATGTCTTTTCAAGAGACAAACATGGACACGCAGTCAGTTCCACTAGTGGCGCAAGAACCTATTAATATGCAAAACCTTGTTGCTAATATATCTGAAGCACTCTCTCCCAAGTTTGAAGCTCTAAGAGCTGAAATTAAACAAGACTTCCTTTCTTTAACACAGGAAGTTCGCCAATTTTCCAATAGACTGCAGGAAGCCGAGCAAAGAGTCTCGGACCTGGAAGATCTAACAATAACGCATAGTTCCAATTTAGAATCTGTGAATACCAACTTACAAAAAATACAGAATAGGCTAGAAGATCTAGAGAATCGCTCTAGGAGAAACAATATAAGAATCATAGGACTCCCAGAAGAACAGCAATATGACAATCTTGTTGACTTTGTATCAGAAACTTTGCCTAAAATTCTAAAATTGCCACCCACTTCATATCCTATTCCAGTGGAGAGAGCGCACAGATTAGGCTCATTCCATGTAGGGAACAAAGCCAGAACTAAACCTAGACCTATTATAGCTAAATTGCTAAATTTCCAAGACAAACTTACCTTACTTCAGCACTATCGTAAACAACAGTCAGTTAAAGTCGGAGGTATCACAATCCTCTTGTTTCAGGACTTTTCTGCTGACACCGCTGCAAAAAGAAGGGAGCTCGCTCCCATCTGCACTAGGTTTATACAGAAAGGATTCCAGGCAACTATAATATTTCCATATAAACTGAAGGTTAAAGTTAATGAAGTTTTTCATTTTTTTGAGGAGGCTCATTTAGCTGAAAGCTTCTACAAAACACTGAATTCCCCGGTCAGATGATATTAGGTTTAAAACATGAAGGTCTCAGATAAAATACAATATGTTGAATTTCTTCTTTTTTTTTGCTCTCCACGTTAGGGGAGAGCGATGGCTGCTCAGATATGAGCCGCAGTCCTTAGATCCCTCCGGTGCGGAGAGGGCATATACTCATTTTGTATCAAAGGAAATGAAGAGGAATCTCTTATTTTTGCCTTTTAAAACTAAGGACCCCCTTCCCCCCCTTTTTTTTTTATTTTTTTTTATTATTATTATTATTATTTATTGTTCTTCCCTCTGCCCCTTATTCTCGGAAACATAAATGAGTACAGGCAGTGATAAATGCAAAATTGTGTCATGGAATGTGGGTGGTATATCTACCCCAATTAAGAGGAAGGCAATTCTTACTCAGCTTCGGAAAATCCGGACTGACATAGGTTTCATTCAAGAAACTCATTTATCTGCGGAAGAATCTTTGAAGCTTAGGTCAGCCTGGGTGAAGGAAATATATTTTGCACCTAGTGTTAGGAGGAAGAGGGGAGTAGCAGTATTAATTGGGAAAAAAATTGATTCAGAAGTAATACATTTTGAGGCTGACCCAGGGGGGAGATATGTTATGCTGAAAATAAAGATCTCTCGGAGGATGTATACACTGTGCAATACATATGGCCCTAATATACTCGACCCAAATTATTGGACCACTCTTCAATCTAAGCTTTTAGCTTACACGGAAGGGTGCCTGATTATGGGTGGAGATTTCAACATGGCACCACAAAGCCCAATTGACAGATTAAGGCGAGATGTTAAACAACTGAAACAAAAAAAGGATAATTTAGAATCTAAGCTACTTAAAAAAATTATGCAAAATTTATCTTTGCGAGATGTTTGGAGACATCAAAATCCCTCTAGCCAGAGCTTTACTTGCCTTTCGAAGGCGCATAAGACTCTTTCTAGAATTGATTTGTTTTTAATTGATGAACGTATGTTAATGAATGGGGTAAGATCAGACATTCTGTCAATTCTCCTCTCAGATCATGCACCAATTGTTTTGGAGTTCCAGTTTTCTCGCCCACGCCCTGCTCTATCGCGCTTCTTTTTTCCTTATTATTTAATGGCAGAGATAAAATTTAAGAATTGGCTCGTAAATAAGTACAAGGAGTATGTACATTTTAACAAGGAATTTCTGAGTCAGCCTGAATTGTTTTGGGATACTGCGAAGGCAGTAATGAGAGGGGAAATATTGTCATATAGTATTGCCTTACAAAAGAAAATTAGACGCAGAGAAAGAGAATCATGCCAATGTCTGACTAATGCTTATAACCAATATCTTCTTGATAAAACTCCATTAAACTGGACGAGATATGTTAAAGCAAAAAATGAAAGGGATACTTTTATATTGTCACAAGAAACACAAAGAGAATTAAGAATGGAAGCCAAGCTATATAGATTTGGGAATAAGTCGGGTAAGATGTTAGCCAAATTAATTAAAAATGAGAAAAAACAACCTGTAATAGATAGTGTGCAAGATAAAGGGTTACAAATTTCAAACTCGGATGACATTCTAAACATATTTTTTGAGTACTATCAAGAGCTGTATTCATATAAAACAAGTGACTCACAGAAATCTTCAGATTTCTGGAGGGACCTCAAACACCCCACAATTACACTTGAAATGTCTAATAATTTAAATGCCCCCATCTCCATAGAGGAAATAGAAAAAACAATATCTGTGCTTTCACTAAATAAGGCAGCAGGCCCAGATGGTCTCCCTAGTGAGTTTTACAAGATCTTGTCTAGTGAAGCTACCCCACACCTCTGCAATCTTTTCAATAGTTTTTTTGCAAATGGTAACTTGATTCCTTCTTCATTTTCTAGCTCATATACAACCTTGATTTTAAAAGGTGGAAAGGACCCGTCCTGCAAAGAATCTTATAGACCAATTGCTCTCCTAAATTCCGACTATAAAATTCTCACTGCGATTTTAGCACATAGACTCCAAGGGATCCTTTCAGAAATCATACACACTGATCAAGCAGGCTTTTTAAATAACCGTAATTCAGCTGCGAAAATAAGAGAAGCATTGCTTGTGGTAGAATATTTCGAGGCTACTTCTCACCAATACAGCGGGGGGGAGGGCCTACCTGATCTTGCCATTATCTCCATCGATGCTGAAAAAGCCTTTGACTCCGTATATTATGAACATATTAAAACATCATTAAGACAATTTGGTATTAGGGGGAATTTTTTTGAATTCGTTGGAAATCTCTATAATCAGCCATCTACAAAATTAATAGTAAATAATACCATCTCCCCTTCTATCTCTTTGGGTAGAGGAACAAGGCAGGGCTGCCCTCTCTCCCCGCTTTTATTTAATATTTCCATAGAGCCTCTGGCAATCAAAATTCGCCATCTTTTAGAAGGTATAAAAATTTGTAGCACTGAAATAAAAATCGGTCTATATGCAGACGACCTGCTGCTTTATTTGGCAAACACTAAATTGAATTTACCGAAACTTTTCCAGATACTGGAGCAATTTGGCTCATTCTCTGGCTATAAAGTCAACATGGCTAAGTCAGAGATATACTGGCTCAGGAAAAATAATACCTCCATCCTGAATACTCCTTTTCATCAAGTAACAGATTCCTTTAAATATCTAGGGATCCATATCCCGATAAAAATATCGGATCTATATGCTTTGAATATTCCCCCGGTAATAAAAACAATTAAGGAAAAACTTTTGACTTGGCAAAAACTCCCATTATCACTTTCTGGCAGGATAGCCCTCTTTAAAATGGTTCTCCTTCCAAAACTACTGTACATCCTTCAAAATACACCAATAATTCTCTTAGGAAAGGATATCCGATCGATTAACACCTCTCTTATTCAGTTCCTTTGGCAAAACAAAAGGTCAAAGATCTCTCTTATGAAGCTTTCGCTACCAAGAGAAAGTGGAGGTCTTGCTTTACCTGACATAAGGTTCTATAACCTTTCCTTCTTAGCACGAAATGTAATGGATTGGATCTCGGTTAATAATTATGTACTGAACAATGATCTTGAGTCTAGTGTATGTCATCCATACTCTTTAGCAGCATTAATACATTTAGAACCTAAAGAAATTCCAGCAGAAATTAAAAAACTTAAAACTATTTTCAATCCACTCAAAGCTTGGTATAAGATAACGTTTTCCTTATCAATTAATAATAGAGCTTCCTGTATCTTACCCATAATAGGCAACCCTACTTTTCAAGCAGGCTTAGACTCGGAAGTTTTTAGAAAATGGCACACGGCTGGACTAACAAAGGTACTTCAAATTATAGATAAAGAAAGGAAATGTATTAAATCATTCCAGAACTTAAAAATAGATTTTGATCTGTCTAATAAGGACTTTTTTGCATATTTGCAATTAAGGCATTTTGTCCAAGACTTGGTTAAAAAAGTGGGCTGGGAATGGGGACTGGGCACATTGGAGAACTGGCTAGCTTTGACAAGAAATGGTCATGTGTCAATTGCACCGTGTTATCATCTCCTGAGCATAAATAAAGGAGCCTCGATACGGGCAAACTTGGTCGCTTATTGGAATGAATTAATTCCACAAAACAATATTGAAATAAACACTATTCAATTATCAATTAAGAAAATCTCGCAAGTAACACTATCTGCAACCTGGAGAGAGGCGCACGTCAAACTCCTGCATGGGGCATACTTTACCCCAAAGAGAGGGTTCAAGTGTGCCAACATGGGATTTTGCAAATGTCCAAAATGTTCACTTCAGGCAGCTGACCTAATCCACATGTTTTGGCACTGTCCAAAGATTAAAAACCTATGGGCCAGGGTCGAATACTGGTTCAAGAATGTACTCAAAATAGCTAATCTTTCACTCACATTGTATCAGATAATATTTTGTCTTAAAGAATCTGGTAGGCAGAGCGATGAGAAAGTGGTAATCTCTGGCATTCTTGCTACTAGATATTTAATTTGCAAAAAGTGGAAAAGCTGCACAATCCCAAGTATCTCCGAGATAAAAAACTGCATGAAAAAGCAATGTATTTTAGATCAAAGAAATGCAGACATAAATAATGAGCAAGACATTAAAAGATTTTTTGATAAATGGGCGGTTTTTTTGAGAATTTTTCCCGAATCTGAAATGAACCATATAATCTTTCCTTTCAGGAACACAGAAATTGTTTTATTAGGAAACTGGTAAAAATTAAAAGAGAGCTAGTATCTAAGCTGATTTCTTTCTCTTTCCCCCCCCCCTTTTCATTTAGGTTTTTTTTTTTTTTTTTTTTTTTTCTTCTTTCCTTGATGAGCTGCCTCTCCGCACGGGAGGGGTATGGGTTGGGGGAGGGTTCAGGAGGAGGGGGGTGAAAAACTAAAAAACTCCAAGAAATGTTAATAAGTAAGCTGAATGTGATATATCAATATCTAGCTAAAATATATCTGTATGCATAGCTAAATACAGTATTATAAGAATGAACTTGTGTATAATTTACGGATGATCTTATATGTTCAAAGCTGTTTATATTGTTTTTATTTTTTGTTTTTTATGACCTTTTCTTGGATTACAAATAAAAGTTAAAAAAAAAAAAAAAAAAAAAAAAAAAATTTGTATGCTCTTTCTAACTCATAAAAGAAAAAATTTGGGTTTCATGTCCATTTAAGTGTATAAAAATCTTGTATAGCAGCTGCTTAGGTTCAAAGTATTGCTAAATCAATTGTTATACCAATGGCCTGTCTATGGGTATGCTGACAGTATACTAGAAGATATTAGTTATAACATTTGGAAGAAAAGAAAACTTGTAAAGTACCGGTTATAATTCGTATTAAAGTTTTAAAGTCTTAAAGTTTGCAAATTTGGTATAAGGCCCTGTAGGGCTAATTGGTAAAGTCGCAGAACAGAGGATTAGAAAAGATACATACAGTATGGTGATGCAATATGTTGAAACTTGAGGAATCTAAAGTAAAGTAGATACAGGCAGGGCCGCCATCAGGGGGTGACAGGGGTGACAGCATTCAGGGGCCCGGGCAGGATCAGGGGCCCGGGACCCTGCTGACATAGCAAAAAAATTTTTTTTATTTTTTATTTTTTTTCCAGGCATGTAGTGCCGATGATGACGTCACTGCTCCGCCCACCCTAGACTGGCTGACTGCTGCTCAGTCACGTGACACCACAGACCACACATTGACTCCAAGTTTGATTTTTATGTTGAGCTGGTTTACCGCCATTTCTAATGTCATGTGTGGCGGGAAATCAGCTTAACATAGAAATCAAACTCTGCCCCCAGGAGTCCCAGGACCATGACAGGAGGAGGAGGGCTCAATGGTTAGGACGGAGTTTTGATTGGTTTGGTGGGCGGGAGAAGGGGGCGGGACAATAGTGTGCGCCGCTGCGCGGGACTTACTGGCCAGGCAGGCAGAGGCACACGTGACATCACTTGCAGCAGCTGCAGCCAGCACGCAGACGGACCGGTCGGCCTCGGGCAGTCGGGCACAAGTTGGGAGATATCAGGTAAGGGCCATACAGACACTCACACAGTATCAGTATGCTAGGGCCCCGGCCCCCGGACGTCGTACTATTACTTACTAGTAACTAACTTACCAACCGCGACCGTCCACATGGCCACCTGCTGCTGCTGTCTGTCTCTGAATGAATCCTTTTGGACTTGGACCCGACCCGCCATCACCTGAATGCTGCCTGCCTTTGCCCAATGCCAGTTGCCAGAGATGAGTTGACAGATGATGAGCATGACTGAGTTTAAATTATTTGAAGGCACGCAAAGCACAAGCCAATCATGCTCATCTGATCTGTCAACTACTGTAAAGTTTGATATACATGATGATATAATCCATTTTGAATGATCCCTCTTTGGTCTTTGCATAAACTTTATGCTGGCTCAGGCTGCCCTGACAATTCTTCTGATATTGATTACTTCCTGACAGTCTTATTATTACTATTACTATCCTGCCGCTTGTCCTCCTGTCCTGACACAAAAATCTGTTACCTTTATATTTAATTATGTTTTATATAATACCCTACTCCCTAAGTTCTTCCAGAAAGCAGTCCAGATGCAGATCAGACAGAGACCACTTAAATGTTTTTACTTTTCTGAAAAAAAGTTGACTTATTAAAATCAACAGCATTATTGTGTCTAAAGTGTGTGTGACTGACTACTAATACTATCTAACTGTCTCTGCTGGCATTAAATAATACCCAGTCCCTAAGTTCAGAAAGTAGATGCAGATCAGAGATCAATTAAATATTTTAACTTTTCTGAAAAAAAAAATTCTTATTAAAATCAACAGAATTATTGTGTCTAGTGTGTGTGTGACTATCTGACTGTCTCTCTCAGCAATTGTACTTATATATCACTACTGTATCACTGATTCACTGTAATCCTGTATAGTATGATATAGTTATTTTTATATATATATATAATATACACAGGCTGAGGCTGCTCTGATGCCTAACTGGTTAGTAACTAACTGCTGCTTAGTGCCTGCCTTGTTCTAAATTGACTTAAAGTGTCATAAAACCTGTTGGGATCAGTGTATATCCTAAAAATTGTTTGCATAATTTTTTTTAAAAATAATTTAAAAAAATAAACAAACTTGCCTACATAGCCATGGTATTATTATTATATTGTGTCTCTATACCAAATTGTTTTAACCGGCGCCGCCCGGTATTATATAATCCTTATTTGACTATTTTCTATTTGGTTTTATTTTCTTTTTTTGTATGTCAAATTGTCAATTGTCAAACAATAATTGAAAGATGGCTGAGATGCTGTGCCAGGGCCACACACATGGCACTGTGACAGTGTCACTGTCTTGCCCCAAGTTGTGGGCCAGGGGGCAAGAGTCCAAGACACAGTGTTCCTGGTACAGAATGTCAGCCATCTTTCAATTATTGCTTGACAAGTTATATATAATAAGTCAAATCTTTGTTTTAAATGCATCATTATGTCACAGTGATAGATAGTGAGGAGGACTTTATTTGATGAGTCTGTTTGAGGATGGTTCTTTAGCCCCCATCAGGGATTCCATACTTTGTATTTATTTGTAGATCTTCAAATATAGAGTTTCAGCTCAGAAGCAGCACTTGACTTGCTATTTAAAAACAATCAGCATTTTATTTTCGCCAAATTAAAGTCACATTATCTTTATTTGGCTAAAATAAAATGCTGTTTTTAGAAGTGCTTATTCTGACCTGAAACTCAACATTAATTAATGTTATTTTATAATTTTATCAGTAAAAACGTATAACTTTTTTACAGTGGTATTTATTTTGTTTAGTGTAGGGTCCTGCTCCAAGAGTCTACCTTGACGTGGTGGCAGGCTTAATATTTTTTGGCCAAAATATAAGCGTGGGGGGTGGTTGCTGAGGGGGGGGGGGGCACTGGAGGGTGGACACTGGGTGGGGGTGGGGGGGGGCCCCGAAAACTGGCTGAGTCAGGGGCCCCATGATTTCTAGTGGCAGCCCTGGATACAGGGTACATTATTACTAAACAAATTGTTTCAGATATAAGATTTAAAGTATTTCTATGCCCTGGGTGCTGAAAAAATATACCAAGTGCTACAAGTATATTGTTGTAAGGTAGCATAGTGATTTATAAAAGCTGTTGTTTTTTCTTGATCAGATAAAAGTGTAACCGATAAAGTGCTTGAAATTGTTTCCAACTGCTTGAGTGTTATCTTCTTTATAAACACTAGACGCAGATTAGGTTAGACGCGAAGATAACATAAAGTCACAAGAATTGTAGGATTATATATATGCATTATATGGATGTATTAGATGCAGGTAAAGGCAAGGTTTTTCAGTGCCAACTTGTAATACTGAGAAGTATAAATCAGGGTTTTTCTAACAAGAGGTAGTTAATTAGATCAATACAGCTAAGATTACAGGACACTGTGTGGATCTTAGCCAGGTGCCAATCAATTTGACAGATAGTGCCATGGTCATTTAATTATCACGATAACACAGGTATTTTTTTTTATTTTTTTATTATTAGTGGTAATTGGATCTCACATATACACCCTGTAACACATACACATATTAATTACAGAGTAAAGAATTATTATTTTTTTTGTATCTTAACTATTTGTTATTAATCACATATATATTCTTAGAACACATGGAAAGATTTCTTTCCAACACTAATATCACGTCTCAGACCATGACACCTAAAATTAAAGATAGGAAGCACCGGTTATCTGATGCACTAAGTGAGAAACAGAACGAAGGGGTAATTACGAAAGCAGATATGCAACTAATGGTGAACCAACTCTCAGACATTTTTTTAAACCAGTTTGATTCTTTGAAAAATCAGATGTCAAATTTATCGACAGAAGTTAGACAATTTGCTAGTATGTTAACGGAGGCAGAGGATAGAATTTCAGTAATTGAGGATACGCTTAGCAACCAATCAGAAATAGTATCAACACTAGACAAAAAAAACAAACTTCTGAATACTAGAATAGATGAACTGGAGGACCGCTCCAGACGAAGCAATGTAAAGATTATTACCTCAAATGCTAGGTGCTGAGCAACAGACTCTCCCATTAAAGATAGAAAGAGCCCACAAGATGGGCCCTCCTAGGGACGGTGCCACTGGAAAGAATCCTAACAGACCAATTATGGTTAGATTTTTAGACTTCCAAGACAAGATGAATATTCTGCGATTATATAGGAAAAAGGAAAAATTGATAATCGGAGAAAGCAGAATTTTGCTTTTTCAAGATTATTCCAGTGACACGGCCGCCAGGAGAAAGGAAATGGCCCCATACTGTAAGCTAATACATGTGGGATATAGAGCTAGGCTTTTATATCCTGCAAAAATTGTGATTGAAGACGAGAATGGCCTTATCAAGCTGGGTAATGTAGCAGAAGCCAAAGATTTTTTTAACAGGAACAAAATATCACAGGAGTGAGTTTAGATTTATAAATAAAACGGTTTCAAGGAAGACTCCTGAAGTAAAAAATAATTAAGTTAAATTAATGAAAGGTGCTGGCAAATTTTGGTTGAAATATATATGTGTATTGTGGTTGTTCCTTTTTTTCTCCCCCCCCCCCGTCTTTCCTCCTTGCACATAAAATGTAATAGAAATTAATGGTAAAGGAAAATATTAGATGCCTATCCTGGAACATTCGTGGCATCACCTCCCCAATCAAAAGGAAATTAATAGTAAGGCAACTTGGGAAATTGAACCCCGACATAACTTGTATACAGGAAACGCACTTAAAATTGGAAGTAGTAGTTAAACTTAAAAGTAGTAAATGGGTTGGGGAGGTGAAAGCCACCAATTATTCCAGAAGAAAGAAGGGAGTAGCGATATTAATAAATAAAAATCTGATATATAGTATTATTAAAACAGATGTAGATCCGGATGAAAGGTGGTTGATAGTAGAACTTCAGGTCAATGGAAGTAAGCTAATACTATGTAATATATACCTAACAAAACAGATGTGAATTTTTGGAACAATTTAATTTTCCGCTTATCGGAATAAATTGGACAAAACTTAATACTAGCAGGTGATTTTAATTTAATTCCTACCAAATTAGATAAATTCAGTCCTAAAAAAGTTTTTTTTTTTCTAAACAAATGGTTCACGTGTGATTTGAAAGCTTTTGGTGCTTTATCCAGGATAGATTTTTTTTTAATATCTAACTCACTTTTTAATCTAGAAGTAAAAACTAAAATACACAATATAAGTATCTCTGATCACGCAATTATAGCTTTAGATATCTGGGTAAGACCAGGTCAAAGAGATAGAGGGACTAATTTCCCCCCCCCCAAAAAAAAAATTTTAGTAAGTAATGAGGATTTCTGTAATTGGCCGATACAAAAGTGGAGAGATTTCAAGATATTTAATGAATCTTATAGAGAAAATGCTGAGATTTTTTGGGAAATGGCCAAAGCTTGGTTAAGAGGAGAGATTAAAGCATATATGATAATAAAAAAGAAAAAAGTAAAGGCTAGAGAAATACAGCTGTCTAGTAAAGTACGTAATGCATACTGTAAATATATAAATGAAAAATAATATAATTGAAGCCCTGGTAAGTGAACAAAATAGATATACAGAACCTGCTAAGATTAAAGAAATATTACCAAAAGATATATACATCTGGAAAATTGGATATAACCAATAAAAATGCCTTTTGGCATAGAGCTAAACCACCCAAAGTTCCACTAGATCTCCTAAACAATTTAAATAGCGCAATTACTAGAGAAGAAGTCATAGAAGCTATAGAACATGTTAAATGTAATAAAGCTCTGGGTCCAGATCAGATCCCCGCACAAATGTACAAAATATTAAAAATAGAGATAGCTGATACTTTAACTAATTTGTTCAACAAATATTAGATTTATGCACAAAAAATGTCTAAATATTTTGCAGCATCTAATATAAAATTGATTCTAAAAAAATATAAAAATCCTCTAGATCCAGGGTCTTATAGACCCATATCTTTGTTAAACACAGATTACTAGTTATTAACACATATTATTGCTAATAGATTAAAGGTGTGTCTTGAGCATGTCATACATGTAGACCAATCTGGGTTCATGACTGGAAGATCTTCTACTAAAAATATGCGTAAAGATACATTGGTCCTTGAATATTTTAGGGATAAGTTAGATAAAGCTCAGATTAAACAAGATTTGGCATTAATTTCGGTTGATGCCAAAAAAGCATTTGATTCAATAATATGGGATCATTTATATACATCTTTTGTGAGCTGCTGGTGCAATGCTGAATACGGAGAGCGTATTGCTCTCTGTATTCAGCGAGGTCTGGCGGACCTGATCCGCACTGTCTGATCAGGTCTGCCAGACTTTGATAAATAGAGGCCAGAGCATGCAATTTTAAAAAACTTGCAGATTAACAAGCTAGTGTCAATTTTTTTGTATCCTTTGTTAAAGAGTTACCATAGGTAGGCTGATAGTAGCTTATGAGCGTGCACGTGTCTTTAGCAATCTATGGCAGCATTATTTGCAAACTGTATAACATTGCTATAAACATTGTTGCAAACACAACTGCAAAATGGTTAAAGACACGTGCACACTCCTGAGCTCACATAGGTTTGCTATTTAACAAACAAGAGGACTAAGCAAAATTGATAATAGAAGTTAATTGGACAGTTGTTCAAAATATCATGCTCTGTCCAATCCATTTAAAAAGGATTTTCCAGTCAAAATTAGAATGCACATGAGTACATTTCAGTTTTGAATAGAAGCATTTATTTAATATACTTGTATTTTTAAAAACTATAGCTGTTTCAAGAGTATACTTAAAGGGACAGTAAATGATAGCTTCAACTTCTATGTGTGCTGTAAGTAGTAATTAAAGGGACAGTATGTAAAATTGTTTTTATATTAATGCATTTTCAATGACTTGTTATACCAGAGTTTAACATGTATGAGAAATTGCATTTTCAGGTTTATTTGTGTATATGAAGTAGCTGATTTCATATTTCATTATGTTATCACTTTGTGTATACACACTTGCTTCCTTATCTTATATTTGTCTAAAAAACCAAAGCTCAATACTTAGAGAGAACAATGGAAAATTATCATTTTATTACTTAACTATCATGCCCCCCACTGAGAGTGTAATCTCTTCTGTAATCTCTTCTGCTGGCTGTGTTTACTTAGGCTATTCAATAGAATATACTCCAGTATAGAAACTTTCAGTATGGGTTGGGATACCACAGGCTAAATCAGCTATTTCTAATGCCAAAATAGGAGTAAAAAAGCTACTTGTAAACAATTTAATACACTCCAGCAGGTAAAATGAATAATTGGGAACAATTTAAAGGGGAGAACATGTTTGGGTGAACTGTCCCTTTAAGTTACTGTGAATGCTTGTTATGCGATGCAGTGCTTATAATAACCTTATACTTACCCTCCATCTGGATGCCACCCATGGAGTCCAAGTTTTTTATTTTTATCCTCTACAGCGGGCAGTGCTGTAAATCAAAATGCAATAGCTCTCTTTGTATTTCTGTTCCGAGAGCGCCTTTATTTTATTATTATTATTATTATCAGGTATTTGTAGAGCGCCTTTATTTTATTATTATTATTATCAGGTATTTGTAGAGCGCCAACAGATTCCGCATCGCTTACAGCATATTTATCGCATCTGCATAGTGGAACATTTCCTTCACATTTTAAACAGTGGATTGGAATGCTTTCGGCACAGCAATCCACTGTTTATATAGCGAAACATGAGTAGTGCACATACGCAGGGCACAAGAAAAAACGCACTTTCAAACTCTCTGAAGACAGACGTAACGACGTTCATTCTGCTGTTGGCTGCTGGTGGCCATGGTGGAAATTTTTTAAAAAATACCCTGGCCAGGGGATCTGTGTTTTGATAATAAAAAAATAAAAAAACGCTTCCACAGCACTTCTGCTCTGCAATGTTAGATTGAGCTATTATTTTAAAGCAAAAAATGAACTGTCTAACGTTTACTGTCCCTTTAAGTATGCTCTGTGTACCAGCATTTTAAACAAAGCACTTGCTCAGAGAGCCTAAGGTGCTTGTACCATTGGGTAGTGACTCAATTTGCATAATTCCTGACATGACACAACCCCCACTGGTTCTCTGAGCAGCTGCAGTATTTAAAATGCTGGTGCACAGAGAATATCTAAGTATGCTTCACACACACACATGCAGAGAAAATGCCAATGCTAAAAAAGTGATACATTTACTAGAAGCATTTTTGTCTGTATACAGTTGTGCTCCTAAGTTTACATACCCTGGCAGAATTTATGATTTCTTGGCCATTTTTCAGAGAATATGAATGATAACACAAAAACTTTTCTTTCACTCATGGTTAGTATTTGGCTGAAGCCATTTATTATCAATCAACTGTGTTTACTCTTTTTAAATCATAATGACAACAGAAACTACCCAAATGACCCTGATCAAAAGTTTACATACCCTGATGATTTTGGCCTGATAACATGCACACAAGTTGATACAAAGGGGCCTATTTATCAAAGGTCTTGCGGACCTGATCCGACAGTGCGGATCAGGTCCGCAAGACCTCGCTGAATGTGTAGAGCAATACGCTCTCCGTATTCAGCATTGCACCAGCAGCTCACAAGAGCTGCTTGTGCAACGCCGCCCCCTGCAGACTGGTGTCAATCAACCCGATCGTACTCGATCGGGTTGATCTCCGGTTATTCCTGTCCGCCTGCTCAGAGCAGGCGGACCGGGTTATGGAGCAGCGGTCTTTGTGACGACTGCTTCATAACTGCTGTTTCTGGCGAGTCTGAAGACTCGCCAGAAACACAGGCCCACAAGCTCCGTTCGGAGCTTGATAAATGGGCCTCAAAGGGGTTTGAATGGCTATTAAAGGTAAACATCCTCACCTGTGATCTGTTTGCTTGTAATTAGTGTGTTTGTGTATAAAAGGTCAATGAGTTTCTGGACTCCTGACAGACCCTTGCATCTTTCATCCAGTGCTGCACTGACGTTTGTGGATTCTGAGTCATGGGGAAAGAAAAAGAATTGTCAAAAGATCTGTGGGAAAAAGGTAGTTGAACTGTATAAAAGAGGAAAGGGATATACAAAGATATCCAAGGAATTGAGAATGCAAATCAGCAGTGTTCAAACGCTATAGTGGAAAATGAGGCGTTCTGTTTGATAACATACTGCATTCATCTTACCATCAATTCTGACCAAATTTCCTGTGCCTTTGTAGCTCACACATCCCCAAAACATCATCAATTCACCTCCGTGTTTCACAGTAGGAATGGTGTACCTTTCATCATTGGCTTTGTTGACTCCTCTCCAAATGTAGCGTTTATGGTTGTGGCCAAAAAGCTCAATTTTGGTCTCATCACTCCAAATGACTTTGTGCCAGAAGACTTGTCTCTGTGCTGTTTGGCGTATTGTAAGCGTTATACTTTGTGGCATTTGCGTAGTAATGGCTTTCTGCTGGAGACTCGACCATGCAGCCCATCTTTCTTCAAGTGCCTCCTTATTGTGCATCTTGAAACAGCCACACCACATGTCCTGTATTTCACCTGAAGTTATTTGTGGGTTTGTCTTTGCATCCTGAACAATTTTCCTGGCAGTTGTGGCTGAAATTTTAGTTGGTCTACCTGACCGTGGTTTGGTTTCAACAGGACCCCTCATTTTCCACTTCTTGATTAGAGTTTGAACACTGCTGATTTGCATTCTCAATTCCTTGGATACCTTTTTATATTCCTTTCCTGTTTTATACAGTTTAACTACCTTTTCCCGCAGATCCTTTGACAATTCTTTTGCTTTCCCCATGACTCAGAATCCAGAATCGTCAGTGCAGCACTGGATGAAAGATGCAAGGGTCTGTCAGGAGTCCAGAAACTCATTTACCTTTTATACACACACACAGGTGAGGATGGTTACCTTTAATAGCCATTCAAACCCCTTTGTGTCAACTTGTGTGCATGTTATCAGGCCAAAATCACCAGGGTATGTAAACTTTTGATCAGGGTCATTTGGGTAGTTTCTGTTGTCATTATGATTTAAAAAGAGTAAACACAGTTGATTAATAATAAATGGCTTCAGCCAAACACTAACCATGGGTATAAGAAAAGTTTTTGTGATGTTATTCATATTCTCTGAAAAATGTCCAAGAAATCATAAATTCTGCCAGGGTATGTAACCTTATGAGCACAACTGTATATATATATATATATATATATATATATATATATATATATATATATATATATATATATATATATATAGAGAAGAAAGTAAAATGTGTTCACTCAGTATACTGGGTAGACACAAGTGATACTCTATAGTTGGCGCTAGTCAGTATTGTGTATGGTATAGTGGCAGCTATATAAGACAAGTACTGGTTGAGATGTGAGGTCCCAGTCAGTAAGTGAAAAATGTGTATACAAGAATAGATACAGCGCCTATATATCCATTTAAAATATGGGTGGTGTATGGGAATATGAGTGAAAACTAGAGCTGATTATTAGAAAAATAATAGCAATTAAAAGAATATTTAAAAAATATAAATTATTAGAATCAATTATGCTTGAAGAATGATGAATAGATTATGAAACAGTGTTCATATGAGTCTTTAGACAATATATAGTCCGTAGTAAATCTTCATAAGCAGTTGGTATCAGTAAATAGATGGTATGTAATACCCTTACCAGATAATACCTCAATCTGATGAGGTAAGTATGCCGCACTGGGGGTATATACAGATGGTAGAATCTTCTCCTTGTATTCAGATGTGGTGCCTCTTGGGTTTTCGTGAGCCTCCTGGAGTATGCAGGGATATGTTTCTTGTTGTAGATAAATCCCTTGTACTTCCTTTATGTTGGTAATTAGCCTCTTGGAGTACCTTTTCTGTCTTGGTATACACTTTCTACATTTATACTGGACAGACGGTCAGGTAGAGTGCGTTGCAGCTGTTACCAAGCTTCCATCAATGCTGCCTGGTACAGCAGGGTTTTCTTTATACAGAGACAGACGCTGTCTGCACAATACACACAAGTGTTTCTCTCCTAGCTCTTATACCTCTGTTACAAGTTCTACCTGGAAAAGTGGAGTGGCACCTAGAACCAACTGGGTGCATACAGGCAGGCTGACATTCAGGACCAGCAGTCAGTACGCTGGGGGTCTAACCCGGGAGACCTGTGGGTGGGTCAGATGAGGTAGATGGAGTCAGCTGTGTGGAAGTCCAAAGGGCTGTGTTGTTTATCCCAAAAGGGTAGCTGCTCACACGATCAGCCTTGTTTCCAAACGAGTTTCCAATATCAGTGTATGGAACAAAGGGATAAAAACCAAACTGGGTATAACCACTGCAAACTGTGGTAATATTAAAAAGGCACAGAAAACCGGGTCTGTCTAAAAACAAGTATTTAATTGCTACGCGTTTCTCAGTCCGTAAAGGACCGTTTCCTCAGGCATAATGTGAGCAGCTACCCTTTTGGGATAAACAACACAGCCCTTTGGACTTCCACAGTGGCGATCCGGCTCACCAGACGACACACAGCTGACTCCATCTACCTCATCTGACCCACCCACAGGTCTCCCGGGTTAGACCCCCAGCGTACTGACTGCTGGTCCTGAATGTCAGCCTGCCTGTATGCACCCAGTTGGTTCTAGGTGCCACTCCACTTTTCCAGGTAGAACTTGTAACAGAGGTATAAGAGCTAGGAGAGAAACACTTGTGTGTATTGTGCAGACAGCGTCTGTCTCTGTATAAAGAAAACCCTGCTGTACCAGGCAGCATTGATGGAAGCTTGGTAACAGCTGCAACGCACTCTACCTGACCGTCTGTCCAGTATAAATGTAGAAAGTGTATACCAAGACAGAAAAGGTACTCCAAGAGGCTAATTACCAACATAAAGGAAGTACAAGGGATTTATCTACAACAAGAAACATATCCCTGCATACTCCAGGAGGCTCACGAAAACCCAAGAGGCACCACATCTGAATACAAGGAGAAGATTCTACCATCTGTATATACCCCCAGTGCGGCATACTTACCTCATCAGATTGAGGTATTATCTGGTAAGGGTATTACATACCATCTATTTACTGATACCAACTGCTTATGAAGATTTACTACGGACTATATATTGTCTAAAGACTCATATGAACACTGTTTCATAATCTATTCATCATTCTTCAAGCATAATTGATTCTAATAATTTATATTTTTTAAATATTCTTTTAATTGCTATTATTTTTCTAATAATCAGCTCTAGTTTTCACTCATATTCCCATACACCACCCATATTTTAAATGGATATATAGGCGCTGTATCTATTCTTGTATACACATATATATATATATATATATATATATATATATATATATACACTGTATATATATATATATATATATATATATATATATATATATATATACAAGTTTTTGGGATCCAAGCACTCACTGGGATCCAAGCACTCACTGTTAGTAGTATGCGCCTGGGTGCACTCTATGGTAAATAGGTAGAAACTTCTCAAAAGGAAGAGGCACTCACAGGTCTTAATAAGCAAAAGGTACTTTTATTAATTCATAGGTTCAGTCAACGTTTCGGTCCTCGCAGGGACCTTTGTCAAGACTGTTTTTTCAGAAAACAGTCTTGACAAAGGTCCCTGCGAGGACCGAAACGTTGACTGAACCTATGAATTAATAAAAGTACCTTTTGCTTATTAAGACCTGTGAGTGCCTCTTCCTTTTGAGAAGTTTATATATATATATATATATATATATATATATATATAAATATATACACACACAAGTCCTAAAGCCCATCTCTTTTGTTCTCTCTATCCCCCCTATTTTGCTCTCTCTATCTCCCATCTTTTGCTCTCTCTATCTCTATTTCCCATCTTTTGCTCTCTCTCCCCCTCTCTTTTGCTGTCTCTCTCCCTCTCTTTTGCTCTCTCTCCCCCTCTCTTTTGCTGTGTCTCTCCCTCTCTTTTGCTCTCTCTATCCCCCCTCTTTTGCTCTCTCTCTATCCCCCCTCTTTTGAGCTCTCTGTTTCACAGCGCACTGCCCCGCCCGCCCCCCCCCAGTCACTCCCGGTTCCACCACACCACATCCGCATCACGCCCAGGCCTTCCCCCTGTCACACCTGGTCGGCCCCAGATGCTAGGAGGTTAGTCTGTTGAAGGCCAGGTGTGTTTGTCCTTGCGCAGTCTCTACTGCGCATGACAGCTTCGAACAAAACACACTTGGCCTTTTATATTATAAGATATATATTATATTATATTTATATATATATATATATATATATATATATATATATATATATATATATATATATATATATATAGTAAATAGGTCTCAATCTAAGGATGTAATTTATCTATGTCTATTTCTGTTTTAACTGGAATGTCCCTTTAAAGGGACAAAAAAGTCTAAATTAAAAGTTCATGATTCAGATGCCGGTACTAATTTGTTACACCACATGATTTCAATGATGGGATCAGATCTGGGGGGAGTGACCATGACGCTAGGCACACCCCCCAGTCCGCCATCCCAGTTAGGAAGTCGTAGCTGCTTCAGTACAGCAGAACGGCTAGGACGTCCTAACGGGGTTAAGGTAGGGTCAGGGGCAGCAATGTACTACTGGGAGCTTGCTGCTGAACACACTTGTCATTAGCTCACCCAATGTGTTCAGCTAGCTCCCAGTAGTGCATTGCTGCTCCTTCAACAAAGAATACCAAGAGTATGAAGCAAATATATAAATTGTAAAGTTGATTAAAATTGAAAAATAAAAAAATTGGGTTTCATGTCTGTTTAACCTGCACATTTCCTCTGCACTATTTATACAGGCATTTGACATCCACTAATGACATTTTCATAAAACATATCTAATCTGAAGTGCATCAAATACATATTTATTTTAGGACTACGCATTATGAGCTTATGTATAAATAAAATGTGATTAAACGGCTTCTCTTTCACTCTGTATTATTGTTTCTACTGAAGAACAAGTAAAGGTTAGCGATAGTTTTATTACCATAATATAAAAAAACGTGTTACATAAATGACAATAAAAGCAACCTGCATCCTCATCTGTAGAGTTATTTAGAGAATGCACAAGTTTGTGAAGGTTTCAAAGGCAAATGTCTGCCGTCAACTGTAAAGGGAATTCACTTACAGATAAAAAAAAAAGTTTGGCAATCAGCTATAAAATGTCTGCCAGGACACTCACAAAAAATAAATAAATCTTTAACCAGACGACTGCCAGAGAGGTCACAATGTAAAGCCGCCCTTTGTGACTGATCACTTTCAGTTGGGTTGGAGGTTACTGGGGGGCATATAAAGTATAAAAATCATTGGGGAATTACTCAGATACAGCACGCTGGTTGTGACTAATAGTATTTGTTACTAGAGAAGCGCCACACCCAGCGTGTATGCCAGCTGCACTAATCCCCATACTCATGGGTTGCTGGGCACGCTGAAAAATATATCTCACAGATATAATAAACATTTGTGTGTGTGGTATGTTTTCTGTTATAGCCAAGCAATACAAATCCCCACCCCACATTGTACTGTCTTTCATCAAAATGAGTGATAAGCACTCTAATCTAATATATATATATATATATATATATATATATACTGTATATATATATATATATATATATATATATATATATATATATTTATATACCCACAGTATATGTGTGTGTGTGTGTGTAAAGCACACTCTCAACAAAGGAAATCACAATATCACAATATCAGGGTGCAGAATAATTTGCAATATCCAAAGAAAATCTGCACTCTCTGGATTTACCATATACTCCAAATGTATTGAGTGGGGTTTCAGGTGTGCAGATTATGAGAGAGAGAGAAAAAGAGAAGAAAGAAAGACAAGAGAGAAAGGAGAGGGAGACAGAGAGAGGGAGACAGAGAGAGAGAAAAAGAGAGAGAAAACAAGAGAGAGAGAAAAAAAGAGACAGAGAGAAACAGAGAGAGAGAAAAAGAGAAAGAGAGAAAGAGAAAGAAAGAGAGAGAGAGAGAGAGAAAGGCATCTACTTATCAAGCTGTCGACTTTCTTGCATTCGACGGCACCAATACGCTCACCTAAGTTCGCCTAACATCGCTGCCGCGGACCTAAATACGTTCTCCAAAGTTACCAAAAAAGCCGTCAAAAAGCCTTGCACCAAGTACGGTGCAATGAGCAGCGGACTGTTGTTAACTAACAGTCATCGATCTCGCTGCTCTTCGGCTTTTTTACAGCTTTCTTGGTACCCTGTCACTAAACACCCACACTATACTATACTATACTGTTTACCCCCTATACTGCCGCTCCCGTACCCTGCCACACCTAAATAAAGTTATTAACCCCTAAACCGCCGCTCCCGGAGCCCACCGCAACTCTAATAAATGTAGGATAGGATTGAGCTTGCATTCTGTTGGCTGATTGGAACAGCCAATAGAATGCGAGCTCAATCCTATTTACTGATTGGATCAGCCAATAGGTTTGAACTTCAATCCTATTGGCTGATTGCATCAGCCAATAGGATTTTTCCTACCTTAATTCCGATTGGCTGATAGAATTCTATCAGCCAATCAGAATTCAAGGGACACCATCTTGGATGACGTCATTTAAAGGTACCGTCATTCAGTCGTCGGATGTCGTTAGAAGAGGATGCTCCGCATCGGATATCTTGAAGATGGACCCGCTCCGCGCCGGATGGATGAAGATAGAAGATGCTGCCTGGATGAAGACTTCTGCCTGTCTGGAGGACCTCTTCTGCCCGGCTTGGATGAAGACTTCTGCCCGTCTGGAGGACCACTTCGCCGGCTTCGTTGAGGACTTCGGCCCAGTTGGGTGAAGACGTCTCAAGGTAGGGTGATCTTCAAGGGGTTAGTGTTAGGTTTTATTAAGGGGGTATTGCGTGGGTTTTAGAGTAGGGTTGGGTGTGTGGGTGGTGGGTTTTAATGTTAGGGGGTATTGTACTTTTTTTTACAGCTAAAAGAGCTGATTACTTTGGGGCAATGCCCAGCAAAAGGCCCTTTTAAGGGCTATTCGTAATTTAGTATAGGGTAGGGCTTTTTATTATTTTGGGGGGCTTTTTTATTTTATAGGGGGATTAGATTAGGTGTAATTAGTTTAAAAAACTTGTAATTATTTTATTATTTTCTGCAATTTAGTGTTTTGTTTGTTTTTGTACTTTAGATAATTGTTTTTAATTGTATTTAGTTTACTTAATTTATTTAATTATAGTGTAGTGTTAGGTGTAATTGTAACTTAGGCTAGGTTTTTTTTTTTTTATTTTATTTTTTTTCAATTCTTTTTTATTGAGAAAAGCAAAATATACAGAATGAGAGCACATATACATCATATGAATACTGTCAATATAATCCAGAGCGAGAAGAACAAAATATAGTTTAATTGAAGCAACATTGCATTGACATGTGTTATGGTAGAATAATCAAGTAAACTTCAAATGCCTTGGTATACTGATTATACCTGGGTCTAATGTTAGAGATATAAAACTTTGTAGCTCCCATTCCCGACAAGGCGGAGGGGTAGCCCAATTAAATTATGTAGTATGCATAGTAAGACATTGTTAGATCCTCAGTAATGCTGTGGATTAATTACCACTTCTCATAGTGCTAGACTGATTTTCTCATATTTTTAACTATTTACAACAACAACACAAACTATACTACACATAACATAAAACACAAAACAAATCAAGTAGTGACATCTGTACTAATCTATAGCACAGCTTTAAGTAGAGAGCAAGGTGGGGATATCACAGTATTCAATTTTTCCAGAATAGATATAGAATTCAGAATTCACGATTCACACCCCCTTGCGTTGGGGCTTAGTTTAACCTAGAGCAGGATGCTTACCACTTGCGCTGCAAAAATATAGTGAATAAGGGGGGGGATTATAAAGTTAATATTTAAGAAGCCTCTGTATCATACAGATCTCCACTGGAGGAGGTGTATAAGAGTAGGCATAAAGCCCAAATAGTCATGCTAAACAAGTTATAATTAAATTGTAAGATACATCCAGCTAGTAAAATTCTTACCTCCTCCACCAGAGCCCACAATTTTGTTTTAAAAGGAAAGAAGAAGCACATTCATTCCAAATTAACAAAGAACAACACAAAACAAAAAATAAACAAATAAACACAGACATCACAAACATCAAGAGCTTTGCTGGACACTGCAACTTGCCACCATATTATTGTAAAGAGGTTAAAAGGTAGTACATCTTGAAATGAGGAGGCCAGTACATATAGTGGTAAACTATTTCGGAAGAGAAGCCTATCACATGTAGTATGCTGGTATGTACTGAGGTGGGCAAAAAACTATGCTAGTTTGGGTATTCACAAGGTACTGAGCAAACATAACTAACTAAGAACATAGTTGCCCCAGGTTTTTGCAAGCTCCAGATACGCACCATTTGTGCAGCCATACACATTGATATATTTTATTATGTCCGCAAGAGAAGTAGGATAGAGTGAAGTTATAACCCAGGATGATCTATTGCAGCAAAATGGATGGTGGTGGAGTGAACGTTAGGATATTACAATGTTTATGTGTGGCAATTAAGTGGTCACATTTATTTCTATAAAGGAAAGAAGGAGCGCATTCATTAACTGCAGATTACGAATACAAGGAAATGCAAAGCCATAAAAAAAAAAAAAAAGTCTTTGATAAACGGTGGCTGAGGATTTTCAATGTACTGCTGACACTATCATCAGAGATATCCCCAACGCAACACTGAGATACAAAAGTTTGAGCACCACAACTGGCCATTTTCCATAGACGATTAGACCGGCCCGCATTAGTATCAGTATACTGTCAGTCAGCCGATGCCCTGTGCTTTGCGGGTGAATTGTATATTGTCCTCCACATGTTCCAGGAGCATTAGCGGAGCCACCATTGATCTTGATCCTCGAGACCATCTCTTGCCTTGCAGTGCCTTGCATAAATGAGTGCCAGGGTCGCATTGTAGGGAGTACGTATTGCCTGTTACCGTATTGTTCTGAACTGACACTGCGCCTCCTGTGCCTACGGTGTTCTCCTCTGCTCTATTTTGCAACTCCAAGCTGAGGTTCAGTAGGTCAATATCCAGTACAGAAGGGCCGTGTGGTTGTGAACCTATCTGCTGCCTCTGCAATCCCTCAATCCGCTCCGGCTGATACACCTCTGGGGCCACACAGACTTTGCCACAGGGTCGCTCCGCGGGTAATTGGATCCTTGGTGGAGAGGGGTGTGGGGGGTACCGCAACTGTTGTAAGATAAATTCCAGTTTTCCCAGCACCGGTAGTAATAAGTTCTTTAGGGAAGTAACCATGTCTTGGGTTCGCAGTTCCGTTTCAATGTGGAAAGTATCCATTTTCCCTAATCCTGAGGGTGCTGTATGGGCAAGGCCCCTCGTGTGTTCTAGTTTAGTCAAGTGCCCTCCGGGGAAGAAGAGATTGAGTTCCTTCTATCCGCTGAAGATTCCCGGACAGCTTATCTGTCAAGGAAGATGTGGATGGCATAGAATGGTGGCACTTTAATAAAGATTAGAAGAGAGTTTCTTCAGAGCAGAGTAAGCTCGCAGCAATCTTCTAGAGCCGCCCACCGGAAGTCATGTTAGGTTTTATTTTACAGGTATATTTGTATTTATTTTAACTAGGAAGTTATTAAATAGTTAATAACTATTTAATAACTATTCTATCTAGTTAAAATAAATACAAACTTTCCTGTGAAATAAAAATAAACCCTAAGCTAGCTACAATGTAACTATTAGTTATATTGTAGCTAACTTAGGGTTTATTTTATAGGTAAGTATTTAGTTTTAAATAGGAATCATGTAGTTAATGATAGGAATATTTATTTATATATATTTAGATTATATTTAAGTTAGGGGGTGTTAGGGTTAGGGTTAGACTTAGGTTTAGGGGTTAATAAATTTAATATAGTGGCGGCGGTGTAGGGGGTGGAATATTAGGGGTTAATACGTTTATTTAGTTGCGGCGGGGTCCGGGAGTGGCGGATAGGGGTTAACAAGTTTTATTTAGGTGGCGGCGGTGTAGGGGCGGCAGATTAGGGGTTAATAAGTATAATGTAGGTGGCGGCGGTGTAGGGGCGGCATATTAGGGGTTAATAAGTATAATGTAGGTGGCGGCGGTGTAGGGGGGGCAGATTAGGGGTTAATAAGTATAATGTAGGTGGTGGCGGTGTAGGGGGGGCAGATTAGGGGTGTTTAGACTCGGGGTACATGTTAGGGTAGTTAAAAGGAAAGAAGGAGATGAAAGAAATCCGGTACTTCTTGCTGCAAATTTTGAAGAAACAGCTTTATTGGTTGGCTTAAAATCGGATACAGCAGCTACAACAGATCACTGATTGCAGCACGGGATGGTGGTCACTAATGCTATACAACCGGACTTCCCTCGTTGGCTCAGAGTAGTTAAAAGGAAAGAAGGAGATGAAAGAAATCCAGTACTTCTTGTTGCAAATTTTGAAGAAACAGCTCCTGGTTTGAGCCCCCTCGCCCACCCAATAGAGAACGGAGGCAGGACTAAGGACTGACGTCAGACGCCAAGCCGAGTTTGACCACACACGCACTCACAAGGAACCCAGGACCCCAGGAAGCTTGAGGAGGGGAGCGGACGGCAGAGCCGGTAACACTGCTGATGGCGGTTGGATTGCGCTCCCCCAGGACCGAGCACTATGGACTTTGAAGCTACTACTGTGAGTTTCAATGTGTGTGCCTATATCTTTGATTGCTTGTCATATTCTTACGCTGTAACTTATTGAGGTGGGGGTGAGGAGAGGTGCTCTGATCCATAATCACACGGAAAGGAGGAACTACACTGTTTTTACATGGGTATCGGGCAGCAGCGAACATAAGCTCTCGCTGCTTTCCGACTCCCATTGATTCCTATGGCATCCGCCGCCTCCAGGGCAGCGGATTGAAAACCAGGTACGCTGGGCCAGAATAGTGCCAAGCGTACCTGGTAGGAATTTGATAACTTCCAAAAGTAGTCAGATTGTGCCAAACTTGCGTTCAGAACATCTGTAGTGACGTAAGCATCGTACTGAGTCCGGCGGATCGTATGTTACGTCACTAAATTCTACTTTTGCCGGTTTGTAGGGTTTGATAACTAAGGCGAATCAGGCTCGCCACAAATATGCTGTGGAATTCCAGCGTATTTGCGGTTGACGGCTTGATAAATACATGCCAAAGAGAAAGACAGAGACAGAGAGATTAATACAGTTGTCCCTTGCAAAAGGAATTGAACACTATCCCGCCTAGATTTCAGTTCCTAGGCACGTGAGCAATTAGGAACAACATATGTGTTTAGCTATCAATCACATGCTCACAGCAGTACTTTAACCATGTGTTTATCCATTTTTATTCAGGGGCTAAACAAATAGTCTGCAAGGCATACTAGGAATAAAATAAAATGCTGTAATGAATTAGAGCATTTTATTTTTTCATTAGAATTCTTATTTACACGTGAAAGTATTTCAGTACATTTTACAGACTATGGGCCTATCTACCAAGCTCCGAATGGAGCTTGACGCCCCGTGTTTCTGGCGAGCCCCCTGCCCGTCTGCTCTGATGAGACGGACAGGAATCGCCACAATTCAACCTGATCAAATACGATCGGGTTGATTGACACCTCGCTGCTGGCGGCTGATTGGCCGCGAGTCTGCAGGGGGCGGCGTTGCACCAGCAGATCTTGTGAGCTGCTGGTGCAATGCTGAATACGGATAACGTATTGCTCTCCGCATTCAGCGATGTCTGTCGGACCTGATCCGCACTGTCAGATCGGGTCCGACAGACATTTGATAATTCGGCCTCTAAATCCCTTTATGAGTTTTATGTTGTTTTTAAAATAAAAGAAACCCTTTTTTTACTCTACATTATTAAACCTTCTTTATATAACAAAATGATTACAATACAGCCAATAATGACATAAAGAAATATAAAGTAAGAATTAAAGGAACGTAGAAATGCAAAAAGAAAATGCTGTGATTTGGCAGAGCATTTTATCATTGCATTCTTTCTGGCATTTTAAGGGAAATACACAGTATATGAAATACATCTTTACTATATACATATATTGGCAAAAATGCTTCTTGTAAAAGTTATAACTGTTTTAGTGTTAGCATTTTCCCTTGCACATGCATGTGAAGCATACCTAGATAGTGCAGAATTATATAACATTATTCTGAACCTTTACTGTCCCTTTAAGTCAAATGTAGAAATTCATTTGATATTTTGTTATTGACCCCTATGAGATAACGTCTATAAGGCGCTAGTAGCAGTGCACTACTAGCTCGATGAGCGCATCTGGTAGTGCAGAAGGAAACTGGAAAAAGTGTCTTAAAATTGTTGCTCTGTCTGAATCATGGAAGTTTAATTTTGACTTTCACATCCCTTTAATTCTCCAAACTAAATACTGTGTATTATTTTTTATGGGTTCCCAGTATTCCCCTTAAAGAGATATAAATCAGTGTGATTCATTGTTATAATAAGCGGGGGATTATACTATCTTTAAAGGATTTCACCTTTAATTTTTTTTAACTTTTATGCAGGGACCATTACTTCCTGTCACAGGGGGCTGTGGTCTCAACATGAATGCAAAAGAGAAACTTTCCCTTTGAACGTATTATTAGGAGACACAAGCACTCTCTCTTGTCATTTTCTTGCCTATGCTCAATAGTGGACTTTTGCTGTAAAATCATGTGACAGTAGAACTTAGGTTTTATAATGATAGCTCCCTTTTCTTCTTTCATGATTTAGATAGAGAATACGATTTTAAACACCTTTCCAATTTACTTCTATTACCTAATTTGCTTAATTAACTTGGTATCCTTTGTTGAAGATACAGCAATGCACTACTGCGAGTTGAGATAAGAGACAAGAGGGGTGCCTCATGTGTATATCAGTAAACCAGACAAGATAAAAAAATGGAAAGCCAAATGGGTACTCACATTTGGCCCAAGTACACTTATGTACTGGTAGGTGCAGGCTGGTAGCTTGTGGTGTACCAGCTAATCCTCTCCAGGTGTAGATAGCTCAATTCAGGAGGATCCTGCCAGATTCAATGCCAGTGGGTGGTCAGTAGCAGTGGATAAGACTGCATGGTTAGGACACCCGGGACGGAGATGCCGATCATCATGCCAACGTGTTCCACTCCCGGTATCCTAACCATGCAGTCTTATCCACTGCTACTGACCATCCACTGGCATTTAATCTGGCAGGATCCTCCTGCATTGACCTACCTACACCTGAAGAGGGTTAGCTGGTACACCACAAGCTACCAGCCTGCACCTACCAGTACATAAGTGTACTTGGGCCAAATGTGAGAAACCACTTGGCTTTTATCATTATTCTTATGGTCTGACATACTGATATACACATGAGGCGCCCCTCTTGTCTTCTATCACTACTGGGAATTAGCTGAATGCATTGGATAAGCCAATACATGAGGCATATACACTCACCGGCCACTTTATTAGGTACACCTTGCTAGTACCGGGTTGGACCCCCTTTTGCCTTCAGAACCGCGTTAATTCTTTGTGGCATAGTTTCAACAAGGTGTTGGAAACATTCCTCAGACATTTTGGTACATATTGACATAATAGCATCATGCAGTTGCTACAGATTTGTTGGCTGCACATCCACGATGCGAATCTCCCGTTCCACCACATCCAAAAGGTGCTCTATTGGATGGAGGTCTGGTGACTGTGGAGGCCATTGGAGTACAGTGAACTCATTGTCATGTTCAAGAAACCAGTTTGAGATAATTTGAGCTTGGTGCATTATCCTGCTGGAAGTAGCCATGAGAAGATGGGTACACTGTAGTCATAAAGGGATGGACATGGTCAGCAACAATACTCTGGTAGGCCGTGGCATTTAAATGATACTCAATTGGTACTAAGGGGCCCAAAGTGTGCCAAGAAAATATCCCCCACACCATTACACCACCACCATTGGCCTGAACCGTTGATGCAAGGCAGGATGGATCCATGCTTTCATGTTGTTTATGCCAAATTTTGACCCTACCATCTGACTGTCGCAGCTGAAATTGAGACTCAGACCAGGCAACGTTTTTGCAATCTTCTATTATACAATTTTGGTGAACCGGTGCGAATTGTAGCCTCAGTTTCCAGTTTTTAGCTGACAGGAGTGGCACCCTGTGTGGTCTTCTGCTGCTGTAGCCCATCTGCTTGAAGGTTCGACGTGTTGTGCGTTCAGAGATGGTATTCTGCATATCTTGGTTGTAACAAGTGGTTATTTGAGTTACTGTTGCCGTTCTATCATCTCAAACCAGTCTGCCCATTCTCCTCTAACATCAACAAGGCATTTTTGTCCACACAACTGTCGCTCACTGGATATTTTCTCTTTTTTGGACCATTCTCTGTAAACCCTAGAGATGGTTGTGCGTGAAAATCCCAGTAGATCAGCAGTTTTTGAAAAACTCAGACCAGCCGTCTGGCACCAACAGCCATGCCACGTTCAGAGTCACTTAAATCCCCTTTCTTCCGCATTCTGATGCTCGGTTTGAACTTCAGCAAGTCGTCTTCACCACTTCTAGATGCCTAAATGCATTGAGTTGTTGCAATTTGATTGGCTGATTAGCAATTTGTGTTACCAAGCAATTGAACAGGTGTAGCTAATAGGCTGGTGAGTGTATGTGCAGCAAACAATCAGCAGCTCCAAAGCCCACCTAGGTATAATTTTTAAGAGTACAAGACAAATTAAATAATACAAGAAAATTGGAAAGTTGTTTTAAACAACATGCTGTATCTGAATCTTGAAAGAAAAAAATGTGGGTTTCATGTCCCTTTAAGTAAAACATAGGGGTATAGGATATATTAAATGGTGTATGTAATAAAATAGGTGCCTAATTAAATAATATTCCCAGATTAATAAATGGCACATGCTGAAGCAAAATCACACTTTTATGGAAGTTATTATTTAAGTAGGATATATATATTTATATACTGTATATATATATATATATATATATATATATATATATATATATATATATATATATATATGTTTTTATTACTGTTCTCTTTGACCGTTTACAAATATTGAACACTGCAGACAGATTGTTACCCACTTTCTCCTGCATGAAAACAAAGTATGTTTCCTGAACAAGAACCTTCATTTTAAAAGGACATAGAAGTCAGAATTAAAGTTGCATGATTCAGATAGAGTTTACAAATTATGCAATTAACTTTTATTTTCAGATTGCTCTTTATATCTTAGTTTTATTGAAACTCCTTCACTTAAAGGGACAGTATACACTCATTTTCATATAACTGCATGTAATAGACACTACTATAAAGAATAAGATGCACAGATACTGATATAAAAATCCAGTATAAAACTGTTTAAAAACTTACTTAGAAGCTTTCAGTTTAGCTATGTTGAAAAGGCAGTTGGAAAGCCCACTGCAAGTGGGAAATAAGACACTCCCCCCTCCCCCTTCTTTTGCATATGAAAAGACCCTTTACATAAACAGGAGCAAGCTGGAGAAGGTAGCTGACGGTATTCAAATAAAACTTTGGGGCTTGGTTAGGAGTCTGAAACTCAGAGCAATGTTATTTAAAAAATAAGCAAAATTATACATTTTTAAAACAAACAAACTTTATGGGCTTTATAAATAGATCATCTACAAAACATTTATGCAAAGAAAAAATTAGTGTATAATGTCCCTTTAAGACCATACTGAGATAAGGTTCAGACACATGTCTTCAGCACTATGCAGTGTTTGCAACAATGTCTGAAATGATGCTAAATATTAGTTATGTGCATGCATCATTTGTTGCTATAAATCTCTGGTTTTCAAACCTGTGCTCAGGACTCCCCAACAGGCAAGGTTTTCAAGATTACACTGGATGAGAGCAGGTAACAGATTTAGTAATCAGCTGATTATTTCACCTATGCTCCAGTTCAGATATCCTCAAAATGTGGCCTGTTAGGGAGGCGTGATGACAGGTTTGAAAACCAGTGGTATAAATGACTTATGGCCGCAGGTATCTATTCATTTGAAAGCGCATCACACAAATAACTGTACAAATCCAGATCTTCGTGTGCTACAAACGAATAACCTGCGTTTATAGAAACAGATAATGCATGTACTTATCTATTAAACATATAAGAGAATTAAGAGATGATTTAAGAGAGATGATTTGACCAGTGTTGGTTCTTGGGAGGAAGGATTACAAAGCACCCCCCAATCTTCCCATTAGGCTGGGGGGAGAGTAAAAAGGTAAAAATGACTACTCTCATTAGGCAGGCGATATCCCACAACTGACTAACCACACCCCAAGACCACCTGGCTTTGCACACAGAACACCATCAACTCCAACTGCCCTGACTCCCCCACCTGTGGAACACCCACCACTAAATCCAGGAGTGTTTGCCCCCCCCAAAAAAAAGGTTTCAGAAACCATACATGAAAGGGGGGCCACACAGCCAAAAGTATAGGGGCCACTAATGACTGCCAGGGACAAAGACCTATTAATGAAATGTATATTTACACATCATTAGTTATACACATAAAAACAGTGATGGGAAAAAGGCAACAGGTAAATCTGAGTCACTGCTTATTGCTCGTGTTGCAGCAGGACCAGCCCAGCATTGTGTTTGCAGCCCTCTGGCAACAGACACTTCTAGATTTACACACTTTCCTACTAATGTATCTCTCCTGCTCTAAAAAGCCATGTTTTGGTAACAAGCAGATCCTTGTATTCATGCCATGAGTGCAGGAGGGGAGTGTGTTGCTATGTAGCAGAGCTGGTTTTGGATGGGAGTTGCAGGGGGTGTGGCACAGCTGGGTGTGTGCTCAATGCCTGCTCTCAAATCTGCCTCAGTTCTAACCTTCCTGACATCCCTAAAGGCTGCTCTGATCTCTTCTCTGGCTCATTTCATCACCCCCTGTAAGTATCTGTATTTATCACTATCCCAGCACTTGTTACTAAACTAACTTTCTCTGCTACATAGAATTTAACAATCTGTTTAGGCTTCTGCAGGGGTTAGATATAAAGTTAGGGCTTTTTTATTGCATATAACACGTCCACTTTGCACTTTTATGCTCTGTTAATGCAACAATTGCATCCTCTAATACATCAGAGCTTGTTATTTTTGTATTAGCTGAGATTGTATACCCTATACAATATATAAACTATGCTTTAGAGCCACAAGCCTTGCAGGACAGGAGTGGCATTTGCATTTCCCCGCTAATTGCCAGTGATCTACTTAGGCGCAAAGCAATTCTAAACAGTATTTAACTCCTTTACAAGTCACTAATACCAAATTTTTCAACCAGAATATAATCTCTTCCTTGCCAATTATATCTGCTGTACCAATATGGCTGCTGCCTGTGGTCTTAAAGGCCCAAAATGTTCTTTGGTGATTAATACAGAGTTAACAATTTAATCAAATCTGCTTTATTCCTATGGTATTCTTTGTTGAAGAGATACCTAGGTAGGCATCTGGAAAAGTACATGGCAGGAAATAGTGCTGCCATCTAGTGCTCTTGCAAATGGATAAGATTCTTACAAAGCTGCTGCCATTTAGTGCTCCAGACACAACGTGCACGCTCCTAAGCTCACGTCCCTGTTTTTCAACAAAAGATATCTATCATGAGAACAAAGAAAATTTGATGATAGAAGTAAATAGGGAACACTGTTTAAAATTGTATGTTCTATCTGAATCACGGAAAAACATTTTTGGTTTTCAGTTTCCTTCCCTTAGAGCAGTGGTTTTCTAACCTGTCCTCCCTAACAGGCTTATTTTGAGGGTATCTGAACTAGAGCACAGGTGAAACAATCACCTGATTAGTAACCATGGTTATTTTACCTGCTCTCACCCAAGGTAATCCTGAAAATCTGGCCTGTTGGGGAGGGTTGAGGACAGGTTTGAAAACGAGTGCCTTAGAGTAAAGATATTTAAACCTATTGTTACATAGAAGCAAGCCTTTGTGCAATGATGAAATCTTTATTATTATTATTATTATTATTATTATACTATGAAGTCACATATATGCTGGATAAAAAAATGATATGGGGTTCTGGAATTCACCCCCCAGTGGTAGTTCTACCTCCTGCTGTTGGCAGTGCAGATGTTAACCCTTCTGTAGGTAATCAGATCAGTTTTTCACACTGAATACATGTGAGGACCTGTCTGTGAAAACTATAATTCTCATAATGAAAGAACTTTCGTAAGATTCTGGGGTTTGGTTCCAAATTCTTTCAAAATATTTAGCAGCAGCCAACTCAGAAAACAGAGCCTGGCACAGAAATTAGTTTTTCAAACCCGATTAGTTTAAAGCAAAACAGATGTCTGTTTTTGTCAGTTCTGTTATCACCTCCTATCCTTTCTCTCCTCTAAACTATACATATTAAAGGTTCATGGTTTTCAATGTTCTTCTGTTACCACATTTACTTTGTTCTCTTGGTATCCTTTGCTGCACCTGAGCCTTCCTAGGTATGCTTTTCAACAAATGCATTACTGGGAGGTAGCTGCTGATTGGACCTGTCTCTTGTCATTGGCTCAATAAAAGTCTTAGCTCCCTAATGTTATTGTTTAAAAAGATAGATAATCCCTTTTTTTTACCATTCCCCAGTTTTGCATAACCAACACTGTTATAGAAATACACTTTTTACCTCTGCAACTACCTTGTATCTAAGCTTCTGCAGACTGCCTCCTTATCTCAGATATTTGACGGACTTGCATTTCAGGCAATTAGTGCTGACTCTTAAATAACTTCATGTGCATTAGCACAGTGTTATCTATATAAAACACATGAACTAATGCCCTCTAGTGGTGAAAAACTGTCAAATGCAGAGGTGGCCTTCAAGGGCTTAGAAATTAGCATATGAGCCTACCTATGTTTAGCTTTCAACTAAGAATAACAAGAGTACAAAGCAAATTTGATGATAAAAGTAAATTTGAAAGTTGTTTAAAATTACATGCCCTATCTGAATCATGAAAGTTTTTAGTTTGGACTTTACTATCCCTTTAACTGTATTTTACCCCTTTATAGTTGGTGACACACTTTTTAGACCTACGTAATTTTGTGACACAGTAGTTCAGTTGTACTAGCAAACAGGAGGTTAAACTAACCTGTTTTAACAGATACGGACACAAACATAAATTTATATCATAACAAAATAGTTTTTACAAGTAACAGTATGTAAGTGCAATAATTAAACCCACTTTGACTTCAGCTCAGCGTTTAAGCTGCTGTCTTCGGAACTCTGCGAGTCCGACTGACTACTGCAGACTACACATGCAGTCACGACCCGATTGAGGAGACTACGTGTGCAGTCAGGAATAGGGTGACCATATTGCTGCTTTAAAAAGGACACGTATGAAAAATACATATGTCAGGGTTCTTATACAAAACATTTCTGAAAACAGCCCTGACATGCTATATTGCTGTTTTAAAAAGGGACATGCATTTTTAATGTGTCCCTTTTTAAAACAGCAATATGGTCACCTTAGTCAAGTGCCATGGGGTCACCAATGGGAATAGTTTCAGTTCCCGCTAAGCTGCGCCAATAGGTTAAGATGATCTGTGACCTACTAGGTATCAATCGCGTGATATGCGTGGCAGGCAGAAAGTCGGAAACCAAAAAAAAAATGTAAAGAATTTTTTAAATTAAAAAAAAAAAATTGTGCTGAAGCAGGGACACGCCTACACACTGCCACCGACACACTGTGTCACGACACACAGTTTTTGAAGCCATGCTCTATAGTATGCTTGGGCAGGACTTGATCAGTCCCTTTAGAAATGGAACACCAAGGGGCTGAGGGTGAGAAGTGGGTCACACCCTGTCCATAAGAACATACTGAGCTATGCTTAGGAGCGTGCACGTATATTGAGCAGCAGTATATGCAAGAATGTTTAACAATGTCATACATATAATGCTCTAGACGTGCACACTCCTGATCCTAACTTGGTTTGTTATCATGAAGAGGAGATCAGCTTTGACAGAGGACAGCAAAAGAGCAAAGTAAAATAGATTTTTTTTTTTTTTTTTTTTAATCTGAATCATGGAACTTTGTCCCTTTTTAAAGTTCCTTTTGCTGCAGTAGGTTGCAATCCTTGCCTGGATGTTGGCAATGAAAGGGGTTCATATGCTTTTTATTGTAGGTAGACAGCTTTACACAAGAGTACACTAATGTGCAGCAGAGCCTGGACAGATTATAAATTGAATCAGAAAAGTCTTTGTAATTTTTTTTATTTTTTTTATTTTTTTTTTTTTATATTACTTTACACAAATGATATTTGGTTTGTGACTGGAATTGCCCTTCAGCTAAGTATAGTAAATTACTCCAATGCATGACATATGCAGGTGCCCTGTTTGTTATAAATATCAGCTGTCAATAATGATTCATTGTCTGTGCGAGGGGAAATGAGGAGCGGGTAAAGCCCCACAAAGGTATAATGTGTGCAGGATTGTTTAGTGAAGTAGATGGTTCCTTTCTGGCTGGGAACATTAAAGGGATAGTCTACACAAAATTAAACTTTCATGCTTCAGATAAAGCACGCAATTTAAACAACTTTCTAAATGTACTCCCATTATAAGTTTTTCTTCATTCTCTTGGTATCTTTATTTGAAAAAGCAAGAATGTAAGCTTAGGAGCCGACCCATTTTTGGTTCAGCACCTGAGTAGCGCTTTCTGATTGGTGTCTAAAGTTTATATTCCTGCTTTCAAATAAATATAGCAAGAGAATGGAGTAAATTAGAACGTTGCTTAAAATGACTGTTCTATCTGAATCATGCAAGTTTAATTTTGACTAGACTATCCCTTTTTTAATAGTAAAAATGAATCCAGAAATTCTTTTTTCTAGTTCAGCTTCCCTTTCATTGCATAGTGATACCCTTTTAATGAATGGTTTTTCTCTGAAGTTTCTTTGATTTGTTGCCAGAATTTAAACAAATTATAAATCATTTACAAAAGTTTTTGTGATCAAAAGTTCTAAACAAAGCATTGCTCATCCCATAATAGTTATCTTTGTGCCCTAAGTGAAGCTTCAAAATTGCATCTCTGTAAATCTACATTCAATAGTTTTATGCTCATTAAAGGGACATGAAACCCATTTTTTTTCTTTTTTATTTAGAAAGGGCATGTGATTTTTAAACAACTTTCTAATTTGCTTAATTCTCTTCATATCCTTTGCTGAAAAGCATATCTAGATAGGCTCAGTAGCTGTTGATTGGTGGTTGCAGATAGATGCCTAATGTGATTGGCTCACCCATGTGCATTGCTTTTTCTTCAACAAGGGATATCTAAAGAATGAAGCAAACTAGATAATCAAAGTAAATTAGCATATTGTTTAAAATTGTATTCTCTATATGAATCATGAAAGAAACTTTTTGGGTTTCATGTCCCTTTAAAGGAATACTAAACCCACTTTTTTTTTTTTTTTTCTCCTGATTAAGAGCATGACATTTTAAGCAACTTTCTAATTTACTCCTATTATCAATTTTTCTTCGTTCTCTTGGTATACTTGTTTGAAAAGGCAAGAATGAATGTTTTGGAGCTGGCCCATTTTAGGTTCAGAACCTTGTGCTTGCTTATTGGTTAGCTAAATGTAGCCACCAATCAAAAGCCCTTTCCAGGTGTACTGAACCAAAAATGAGCTGGCTCCAAAGCTTTCATTTCTGCTTTTTTCAAACAAAGATACCAAGGGAACAAAAATGAATTGGTAATAGGAGTAAATTAGAAAGTTGCTTAAAATTGCATGCTCTATCCGAATCATGACAGAAAATATTTGGGTTTACTATCCCTTTTAATAGTATTATCAACACAGGAAAAATCCCCAAAAATATTTTATATAAAGCATTTACAGCTATAACAGTGTGGTGTTTTTTTTTTGTTTTTTTTTAATCAAAAATGACAAGTGTAAAGTGATATGAATAAAAACATATGGTTGGATTTTCTCTGTATATATAGAAGTCTTTGCCACTTTATCATTTCTCAAAACTTAATTCTATTTAAGAGGCATTGCATGCAAACTATAATTCCCCCCCCCCCTCCCCTAAAATATTTATAGCATCCTGCAGCTCTAGAACTTTACACCCTTCAACATGCTACACAGTGATTGTGTAACCAGTGTAGGAGCTAATTTATCTTTGTTATTTGGCCACAGCAAATTAGATAATATACAAATGTTTTTTAAATAGTTTGTTCCTGGTCTAGAAAACTAAAAAAATTTGTTAACAAAATGGCAAGTATATTTATTTTAATTGCAGATTTGCCCCTCCCCCCCAGAACATTTATTGTTCAAAAGTTAATGGATATTTAAAGCGCCCACTAAGCTTGCTCTATCCTGCCATAAACAGACAGTAATAAGTGCTTGGGTTTAATATGGATAACTATCCAATGCCCGGAGTACTACAATAAATCTAAAACTTTTCCCATTTATAGGACTGTGACTAAACACATCTCACGGCTTTACATTTATTAAAATAGGTTCCACTTGGCTTTTCTACTCTTGTTAATGTGTGTTTTATAAATTACAGAATTAATGGCAATAAAACATTGTAATATACACTATTTGCTTTACCTCTGGATTTATGTTTGTTCGATCCCTCAAGACAGACTGAAGCTTAAATTCCATGATCTAAGTATGCAGCAATAGTGCACAAACTTCCCTATCACTAGCTCTAATTGGTCATAATCAAAGGGGATCAGATGATTATGTTAACTCACCTAGGTTTTCAAGTAGTTTAGTGCTGGTTGTCACTTGGTTATCACAGAGTTTAAAACATTTGTTTTGTATGTAGATCTTTTGCAATGCAAAATACACAAAAACAAATAATTTAAAGTCCCTTTCAAATTCACCTCTAAAGTCTAACACATTAGTCAAATGCTGGGTTGGCAAAGGGCATCACCATTATTTATCTAAGCCAGAGGTTACATACAAATATTCATTTGTTATTCATTTTAGTAATGAATTGGGGTGTGTCTGGACCTTTATTAGAGCAATTACCTGTAAAGATTACCTTGCGTAAGCCAAGGCTTTGAGAATGCCGTGTTGGTGACTGCAGCGTACAGGTGACTGCAGGTAAAGGGCATTCGGTCAGTCTAGTCTGTTTACCGAAGGAGCTAGGGATAGCCTTATGTATACCACAAACGTTCTTATTTAAGACTTTATTATATTACTAGGCATGGGCATTCGTGATGATCTGAATGCGTTAGACGGCAGCCGCTCACAGCATTCTGCTCTTTTCGGAGCAGCATTTTTTTTATTTTTTTTTAAAGTAAAACACACTAATACCTGGATTTGCACAGATCTTGGGGGTCAATTTATCAAGCATCGGTGGACAGGGGCGCACATACGCCCCCCTGTCTGCCACAGCTCACCTCTGGCTGAATTCTGCTGCCAGAATTCAGCATTGCACACAAGCGCTATTTTGCGCTTGCTTACAATCCCTCCCTACGCATAGCCAATCACGTGTGGGCAGGAGCTGTCAATTTCACCGGTCAGACGAGACCGAGGAGATTAAAATTTGCCTCCTAAGAGGTGGCGAAAGGTTAAGGAAGCAGCTGTATAATGACCGCTGCTTCATAAATACGGACTGCAGGTTCTCTTGTGAGATAAATCGACCCCTTAGAGTGTTGCGTTTTTCACAAGAATAAATGCAGCCGCCTACTTCCGCATTCAGAGCGTCACGAATGCTTAATTATTACATGGACCCTTTCTTTTTGAGAGGGGAAACTTTAAAAGCATGCACATTCATATCATTTAAAAAGGGCCATAATAGTCAAATTAAAGTTAATAGAGAAATGACATGCTTAAATGGCATTTCTACTCTGTGTGTGTGAGCCCTTTGTGGAGGTTAAACGCACAGTAAAGCAGGGTCGATAGAGCATGCATTTTATGATGGATTATGGCCCTTTAATAACATATCCCCCACTCCCCCCCCCATTACCTGCCAGAGGAGGCTACAATGCATTACTGCTCTCTCTCTAGCAGCCAAGAGGTTAGAATTTACATTAAAATACTTTGAATCACAGATTGTAATCTATTTAAATAGCAGTTGTGTGAAAAAACAATAGAAATATGGGATTTTCTAATTCTATATTTATTCTGAAAGATCACTGTACAGATAATGGTGTGTGCAGAAGTATGGGGGAACTGGTGAGCGAGTATTCCAGCCTTACATCTTATTATTATTATTATTATTATTATTATTATTATTATTATTATTATTCAGGAGCCTAACACTAAATTCAACCAATAGGAACATCTGGGGATCAAATATTGTGAATCGCTTCATGCCATCCAATTGGCAGTTTATAGCCGGTAATGCATATTTTCAATTGCAGGATCCAGATTTTTCAGTGAATGTAGTGTTGAGATATATGAATCGATTGTTTAGTAAAGTTTCTCAATTCCAGTCCTCAGGACACATTAAAAGGCCAGATTTTCAGGATTACCCCTTTGGTGAGAGAGGGTTAATAATAACCATGGTTACTGATCAGCGGATTATTTTATCTGTGATCTAATTTAGATATTCTGCAAATCTAGCCTGTTGGTGTTCCCTGAGGACTGTCATTGAGAAACACTGGTTTAGAGCAGGGTTCTTCCATTCTAGCACTCGGGGACCCCCTAACAGAACACAGGTTTAGAGGATTTGTGAACTAGGTGTTAGTATCTATTGACCCAGTAATCTGGTCACTCTAGAGCTGCCCTTGTGCACGGCTATAGATAGCTGCTGAGCTGATTCCCTTGTCTGGATATTCTGACAGAGCTCACACAAGTGTTATCCAAATACTCGGTAACTCCCATGCATAGTAAGAGTTAACAGTCTGATAAGGTACACTGCAAATGCTTCATGTGACCATTAAACGTGATTTAAATGGGCCATAAAGCATTTACCTATACAAACTGTGCCTTTCCCCCAGCCACAAAGATGCTGGAGTACTTCATACATGCATATTTAAAGGGACATTGTACAGTGTGTACACTAGATTTTTCTTTACATAAATGTTTTGGAGATGATCCATTTACAAAGCCCATCTGTGGGTGTCTTAGTAAAGATGTATAGGGTTTTTGCTTATTTTTAAATAACATTGTGCTGATTTTCAGACTCCTAACCAAGCCCCAACGTTTTAAATGTATACTGATGTATACAGACTTCAGATTGCTCCGGTTTGTTAATGTGTGGGGGGGGGGAGGGTTATACAGGATTTTTAGATGCGTATCTGTGCATATTCTTCTTTATAGTAGAGTCTATTACATGCAGTTAGATGACAATTGGTGTATACTGTCCCTTTAAGTATGTTGCCATGCTTTACAGTGATTAATTGGATAAATGCAGGAGCTTATATACAACTAGCTCTAATTGGCTACAGCAGCAGAGACCAGGCAAATATATTACAAAGGGAGTGTCCCTGATCTGAACTGGCAAAACCACACACACTCGTCCAGAGAGTGAATGAAACCTTTATAATCTTTTTGTAGCACGCACTGAAGATGACCTGTATGAAACTTTACAAAGTATTATCTGCAAAATGTTACTGATCTTATGATGGCACACCCTAACAAGAGGTGGAAGTGGGCACAACCATGTGATGATGGCTCCTGTACCCTACCCAATCCTGCTTAACCCTTTCCTGTCGGGTATGCTGAAGCTGGCAGCAGCCAGAGTCAAATCAGAGTGCCAAAAAGGAGCACTGACTTCTGTACCTGTATTCTACACAGCAGCCATCCTCTGCCTTAGCACAGCAACTGCATTATACACCTTACATTGCACCTGGCGCTACTGCACTCCTGCTGCCTCTCATTGCAACGCACTGCTGCACTCGCATTCCTTGGGGGTATCCTATCTTTCCGGCAAAATGTTGCTGCCTATTCAATGTTAATATTTTTTTAACTGACGAACATAGGATGTAATACAATTAAGCAGTTTTTAAGCACCTTTTTCATACAAATATGTTAGACAATAAATCTCTTAAAAAAGAAACTTGTAGGAAATGCATCATTGTGCACAACCAGTATCTAGGTATATATTGGTCATTGCTAATAGGGACAACCCTTGCAGCTTTATAGGTTGATTTGGATCTACAAAAACAGGGTTATTAAAGGGATAGGAAAGGCAAAATTAAACCTGCTTGATTCAGAGGATGTAACTTCTATTTTCAAATGTGCTTTGTTGAGAGAATATGCACATAGCCTACACTAGTGGGAGCTAGCTGCTGATTGGTGCCTGCACATATTTTAATCTCTTGTTATTGGCTAACTAGATGTCTTCATCTAGCTGCCAGTAGTGCAATGCTGTTCCTTCAGCAAAGGATAACAAGATAATGAAGCAAATTTGATAATAGAAGTAAATTGGAAAGTTGTTTTACATTTGTATGTTCTATCCAAACAAAAAGAAAATGCTGGGGTTTCCTATCCCTTTAAGTCTGTGGCTGGCTGCTGCATCTGTCATTGCCTTGTGTAAAGTTTGAAATTAGAATGCTGCTTAGTGATAACATCTAGAAATATTTATATTAATGTAGAGTTCAGAACTTAAAGGGACACTGAACCCAAATTTTTTTCTTTCATGATTCAGATAGAGCATGCAAATTTAAGCAACTTTCTAATTTACTCCTATTTTTTCTTCGTTCTCTTGCTTTCTTTATTTGAAAAAGAAGGCATCTAAGCTATTTTTTTTTTTTTTTTTGGTTCAGGACCATGGAAAGCACTTGTTTATCGGTGGATAAGTTCACCCACCAATAATCAGCAAGAACAACACAGTGTGTTCACCAAAAATGGGCCGGCATCTAAACTTACATTCTTGCATTTCAAATAAAGATACCAAGAGAATGAAGACAATTTGATAATAGGAGTAAATTAGAAAGTTGCTTAAAATTGCATGCTGTATCTGAATCATGAAAGAAAAAAATTGGGTTCAGTGTCCCTTTAAGTCTTAGAATTTTTAAAACTTGTTCGTTTACATTCATTATATGATATTATCCTTTCTAAGGGTCAGAGAGGACATCTTAAACTATCTATACAATAAAGAGGTTTCCAGTTCATGGCCGAGCTTCTCCGTTACGTTTCTAATCCCTTTTAATGTGCCTGTTTGTTCAGTGCACTTTAACTGCGCCCATATGAGAGAATTCGCCTCTCCTTCCCCTCAGGCTGTTATTTTGTAGACTCTGCGATGAGTCACTATGGAAAAATGATTGTTAACCATGTAAATGCAAAGCAGTAGCAACATTTGTATATTTTACAAAGTTCTCTTAACTTCCCATATACAAATGAGTTTAATTATACACATTCAAAAATAAGAGATCTCAAGGCACATGTAAGATTAACATTTCATGATTTATGTAGAGCATACCATTTAAAAAAAAAAAAAAAAAAAGCTAACTTTCATTTGGCATCTTTCTTTTAAATCTTTTCCTTGAAAACATACTGCAGTAGACTCAAGAAACTGTTGTCATATAGTGCTCAACACGTGCACGCTCTTGAGTCTATCCCAGTATGCTGTATTAGCATTGAGCTATGCTTTAATAAATGATACCAAGATAAAGAGGTAAATTTGATGATAGATTTTTTTTTTTCTTTCTTTCTTTTATTGTATGCTCTTTTTCAGAAATGGGCCACCGGTTGGCCCTTCGGCCACACATTGCGGCCCCTGGGGAAAAGCAGAACTAAGAATGTGTGTGTCATAGTATTTGTGGCCAAAAGGAAAAAGCAGAACTAAAAATGTGAGATTTGGGAAGTTCTGTTCAAGTTTTCCAATAAGAAACTGCATTAAAAGAACATCATTACGGTGGAAAAAAAACGAACCACAACAAAAAAACAGGCAGGGCGGTGAACACAAGAGCCCTATATGGCAGTCAAAACAAATGTGCTAACAAACAAACCCTGGTATACAAAACCCATCTCTCTAGCTTCATGTACTGTGAACATGATTTGTGTCTTTAATAAGTTTTATGATATATTTGAATATATACAGATGTGTAGTCATACCATACTGACTGCATCACTTCTTGAAAAGCATTTATAACCATTATATAGATATCCGAAAGGAAATACAACTTAATTACAAAACAGAATCTGCAGTACACTAAGGAGATTGGGTAGCAGCGTATAGCAGTAGCTTAACTGGGGGGGATCCTGAATATCTAATGCATTAGTGATTACTTTAGGACAATGGTCAACTTTGGTGTAATAGTTCAAATCTGGGATTTAAAAAAAAAATAAAAAAAATTTATTATTTTATTTTTTTTATGCATTCTGTGCTATTAAGATTTTGTATTAATGGTTAGATGATCTCTGTACTCTTCCTGTGTATTTATTTACACATGAAGTTATGTAGTGGGACGAGAAATTATATTAATTTTTACTTGACATTAAGTTAAAACTCTTAAAGGGACAGTATGTATTCATTTTCATATAACTGCATGTAATAGACACTACTATAAAGAATAAGATGCACAGATACTGATATAAAAATCCAGTATAAAATGGTTTAAAAATGTACTTAGAAGCTTTCAGTTTAGCTCAGCTGGAAAGCCCACTGCAAGTGGGAAATAAGACACTCTCCCCCCCCCTTCTTTTGCATATGAAAAGACCCTTTACACAAACAGGAGCAAGCTGGAGTAGGTAGCTGACGGTATTCAAATAAAACTTTGGGGCTTGGTTAGGAGTCTGAAAATCAGAGCAATGTTCTTTAAAAATAAGCAAAACTTTTTTTTTTTTTTCATGTACTTTATAAATAGATCATCTACAACGCATTTATGCAAAGAAAAAAATAGTGTATAATGGCCCTTTAACACCTTAGAGCATTTTTTTTAGTGCCTTTAATTTCAGCTAGGTAACTGAACCTGTTCTAAGCTAGCAGAAACCAGACCACTTATTATAGCACAAAGGCTGGCAGACATCAAGGGTGTTTTTTAAAGAGGCTTCTCTCATTTTCTGCAGGACATTTTTTTTTTTTTTTTTTTTTTTTGCAGTATTTATTAAATATATAGATGCTAAAACATTAATTATTCACTATTTAAACAACTAATATGACTTAAAAATGCATCAGTATATACTATTCATAGGCTAATCTTTACTTTGAATACATTATACATAATTACATCTATAATTTTATTTATTGTCCCCTTATAAATATCCCAACTGTCTAACCTCCTAAAAACCATGCCTTTCCCTTCTTTACATTATAAAATTGTTGTATAATAAGCAGACTTGTATATAAATTTTTTTTTTTTTTTTTCAGACCATGGCAGATGATGGATTCTCGGTAAGTAACAGAAGAAAATAAAATAGACAAACGCAATACTAGAAGTAATTTTTGTTATCTCTGCAGTAAACTTGAATCTTGGCTGTGAGTACCGAGGGACCTTGTAAACCTTGGTCAGACTAACAGTCCAGCTCCATCAAATAACAAAAAACTGTAAATAACTTAAAGGGACATTAAACATAATTATTGTAAGGTTATTGTGCAGTGTGTGTGCACATCAGATATTATCCAAGATCTGGATCCCTACATTCACCCACCATCCCTACCCATAACAGCCGGCCTCTCAGTAGAAGCACGTCACTAAGTCGGGGTATCAACTGCATAGAAGAGAAGGGTTTCGCTAAGCCAAAATGAACCCCCTCATCCAGCTACTTATATGTGAATGTCCTACCCCCTCCCTAAGACATACAAGTTCAAAACTGAACTTTCATCATCGGACGCAGCATATCAATTTACCAAATTTTTTTTTTTTTTATCTTTAAATATTTCTCGTTATATACAGTGTGTGTATCTCTCTCTATCTCTCTATCTCATCCACACACACTTCAAGCAGAATATTAAACTGTTGGGTAGTGTAAACCATCAGTTGTATGTCTCATTAAAACACAGGGTCAATGTCTGGACGTTTTTACAAAAAAAACACCCCCCTGATATTACTGACTGAAAGAATGTACTAAATAGCTCATTTGTTTCCCAGATTTAATGTCTGAACACCTATATCAATAATGACAATACAACTTTGGCAAACCACAAACTAGCATGTAAAGCTTAGTTTTTTTTTACAGTCTGTGATCCCTACATATCCTAGTGCAAAGCCAATGTGGTATTCCATTACATTTTGGAAAATGACCAAATAGCAAAATTAAGCATGATTCAAAACAAAAGCACACAACATTTTTCCAATGTACTTGTTGTTTAAAAATGTTTATATATAATCGGTTATAAACAGAAGTGTCTCTTCTGTAAGTTTCTTAAGACAACACACATATTATATCCCAGTGACTTTATAAAGCATAAATATTTACATAGAAGTAAAGGGTATTTTATAAGGAATACCTTTCAAAATAACTTGTGATAAGCTGATTTGAGGAATTTTGTGAAAGCCAGAATTCTAAATCTTTGCTCTTTTTTTTTTTTTAATATTTCCTTAAGTTGACGGATGCCTTAGCCGGCCAGAATGCTCCTAATGCACAACAGTCTCAAGGCCAAGGCTGGCCAGGCTGGGGAGGCCAGAATCCCGCAGCTGGACAGCAGTTTCCAGGATATCCTGGGCAACAATATCCAGGTGCTCCAGGTCAGCAATATCCAGGTGCTCCAGGTCAGCAATATCCAGGTGCACCAGGTCAGCAATATCCAGGTGCACCAGGTCAGCCATATCCAGGTGCACCAGGACAACCAGCTGGGCCTGGAGCTCCTCCTGCTTCAGGACAGCAGTTCCCTGCACCAGGTCAGCCATATCCAGGTGCACCAGGACAACCAGCTGGGCCTGGAGCTCCTCCTGCTGCAGGGCAGCAGTTCCCTGGACCAGGTCAGCAATATCCGGGGTACCCAGGACCAGGTCAGCAATACCCAGGGTTCTCAGGACCAGGTCAGCAATACCCAGGTGCACCAGGTCAACCAGCAGCGTTTGGAGATGGTAAAGCTTCAGCTCCCGTTTATCCTGGACCCACTGGGCCATTGGTGAGTTTTAATTATTCCATAGGCTTTAAAGGGCATTACAAAATTGGTTTTATTGCCTCTTTCATAAGGTTTAAAAATAATCAAACCTGCTACAAGTATTTCTGCATAAAAGAAAAGTTTAAATATGTTCCAAATGTAATAGTGAAATAAAATAGGCAATGCTTGTTAATGCATAAGTGATTCTTAGGAACAGATTGCTAACTGGTTAAGGACGGCTCCCATAGTTGTGTTATGTATCTGTACTGAATTAAATTACTTCATTAGATAATTTCATTAATAGATAATTTATTTAACCATACATTTCTATGCAACTAAAAAAGTAGTATATGCTGTAATTGTATATGCTAATTATCTTTAGCATGAGCATGGGTAAAAAATAATTAATTTTAATTTGTTCGTTCAAATGTTTATATAACCATTCTATTTTCGAATTTTCCTTTTTGAATTTTTCAATAAAACTTGAAAATATTAGTTTGAATAATAGAATGTTTAGCTATATATACATTCAATTTAGAAATGTAATATATTCATATTTGAATGTTACATTCGAATGTCACATTTGAATTCTAAATAGTATTTCTAGTCTAATACTGTGTTTTATAAATGTAATATTTGAATACGACATTTGAATGTAACATTTGAAATAGTATTTCTAGTCTACAACTGTGTTGTATAAATGTTATCCGAATGTAGCATTTGAATTCGAAATAGTATTTCTAGTCTACAACTTTGTTTTATAAATGTAATATTCATATTTGAAAGTGACATTCGATAATAGAATTTTTAAGAATATTCGTTCTTATCAACATTCTATTATGTAAATCGAATTTCTACAATAACATTTGTTCTAACATTCGAATATAAACCTATTCGCCCATCCCTACTCATGACCAATCCTGCCATTAGAAACTTAAACCCCTTGGTTGTTGGTTTCATCAAGGCAAAGAAAAATGACTAGAAGGTCAGTATATTGACCTACAATACTAAAAAAAATCAGCACTTCATTGTGTATATCAGTCAAAAGATGTTCACTCAAAATATCTTACAGCTTGACCAAATTATCAACAGAAACTAACACAACATATGTGTTTTTTTCTTTAAAAAAAAAAAAAAAAAAATTAAACAAAATCCGTTTCTGTTTTCTAGAAAGTGCCATATGATCTTCCTCTTCCATCCGGCCTTGTGCAACGACAACTGTTTAACATTCAAGGGGCTATCAACAATAACGCAAAAAGGTAAAACCACTGAACAGTTTTGGTTTTGTTTTTTACTTTAAATGAAAATTTACACAATGAGTTATTTTCTCTACATTTTGCATTTAGTGGAGGAGAGAGCCAAAACTACCTGCTTTTCAACAAAGTAAATTTGAATATACAAATACATGGGATTTCAAACAAAAAAAAAAGAACACTCCTTATGATTAATGAAAGAAAAATGTGTATTTCGTAACCCTTTAAATAGAGCATCAGGACTCTTTTGCCATTAGCCTGTATAGGTGCAGGCCAGGGAGCGTGGCAATTAGTAAACGTGACATTTTAGTATTGATGGATCACCTATCTGTGCATTTTCTCCATATTTATTTGCACAGTTATATTCAGGTCTATAAGTTTTATATCTGCAACATGTGTATCTTTAGGAAAATAGAACAAAACTCCAGCCCGGCTCGTCTCAGTAGGTATCATATTTAGCTAAATCTTTAGTTGACCAGTCTGACACATTTGATGGTTTTTGTGTTTTGTTTTCTACAGTTTCACCATTAATTTCTGTAAAGGACGTGATATAGCCTTCCACCTTAATCCGCGGTTTTCAGAAAACCCAAAAGCTATTGTGCGCAATTCCTTGTTGCATGATAAGTGGGGACAGGAAGAAAGACAATCTCCCAAGTTTCCATTTGTACCTGGTCAGCCTTTCAAGGTAAGCTAATCAAATTTGCTTTATTTTCTTGGTATCCTTTTGTTGAAAACTATATACCTAGGTGGGCTCAGGATCAGCAGAAGAGGATAAAGCAAATTAGATAATAGAAGCAAATTGTTTTTTAATTTAAAGTGCAATAATGTGATACTGTATATAATTATATATCTACACACATAAATATCATTAATATTCAGGGAGAGAGGTTACTGGTCAAATCAATGTTAAAGGGACAGTTTAATTGGATGATTTTTTTTTTTTTTTTTTAATTGTGTTCCCAATTATACATTTTACCTATGGGAATACATTATATTATCTACAAACTGCTCATTTTTACCTTTATTTTCCATTTGAAATAGATGCTTTTGCCTGTATTGTATTATGTGTGTATGTATATCTATCTCTATTATCTATCTCTATTATCTATCTCTATTATCTATCTCTATTATCTTCACAAAGAGGTGAAACACACAGGAAAGGTCCCATTTAGGGCCCTGAAGCCTTGCAGTACAGACACTATGCTGAGAACAGCGTCTCCAAGTATCAATAACTGCACACATCCTACCACACTATCGATACAATGTAGCCAAGTCCAATTATATCTGTAAAAGTAGCTCCTTTATTGTAAATCTATTAAAAGCACAAAACGTATCCGGGTACTGGTAAAAGCATTGTACACAGCAGAGGAGAGCAAGGAGAGTGTTTTGTGCACATTTGCACTAGATCACTGCCCTATGGAGCCTCGGTCTCTCATAATATTTAAATACATTTAAAGGTATAGCAGTACAAACAAAAAAGGATAACTAGTGTTCAAATCATGGTACTTTCTAAAGTGACAAGTTATAGGGGTATATGAGTCAGAATACTCAATTGATCATGTGTTCCAAAAACCTCTCCTTGAGATGTCTTTGTTCTACTCCATGTACTGTTTTAACCAGCCACCACATGTTTAATTAAAAAAAAAACAAAAAAAACATGGATGGTTAAATAGTTTTAAAAAAAGAATCCTGTGTTTTTGTTTTTGTTGAAGGAACCATAGAAGTAAAAGGAACACCCTCGATTACATGAATGCTTACATTTTATAAAAAAAAAACTTTTTTTCTTGTAAGCCATGTTCTCTGTTTATAGGTAAAAGAAAAGGACACAGAACTACTTACAGTTCTACCTCGCCTTGACACAAATTTACAGCATTTCCTACAATTTGTTTTAATTTCGGATCAGAATAGATTATTTCATGATGCTACAAACTTTATTGTATTTTAGGCTGAATTTGGTTACAAAAACTGGTTTAGTATCATTTTTGATTTAATTTTGGGATTATAAATAAGTACATCACATCTGGGAATCTTTTTCACATGTTGATTAGCCCTCTTCAAAACTTTCACCATACTTCAAACGGTTAGTGGTCTCACTAGCGCAACATAGACTGTCCCTTTATTAATGCCTTGGAGTGTGACCCACATCCACCCCCTTTCCCATCAGTCAGTGTTAATTATATATTGTACCTTCTGATACCATTAAAACTTATTCATAAACTAAATATAGGATGTATATTGCACCTTATTATACCCTCACCCATGACATGACAGGCGGCCTCTTGCCCTAGCCATTGGTCAGTACATCTAATGGTCTTTCCTCATTGATTCACTCGACATTTCCTGCTCAGGACCTGCAGTGCTTGTGGCACCTGAGTGGGACTTTACCTATATGGCTAACCCGTTTTGTGAAACACATTTTTAGTAAGCATGTGCATTTGGACTATTTGTTAGCAAACAAATGCCTAATATGGCCGCCGCCGCCAGCATTCAGCTATTTTCTTGGCTGTATTTCTTCTTGTAAAAGTGCAACACACGAACACCTGGATTTGCCCAGATCTTAGCGTGTTGCACTTTCTCCGCTCGCGGTGGCCACAAACTTGTCTGAATGCACATGCCTAATTGTTACCTAATGTCAGCAATTATTTACTTTTGAGGATTTATTATTATAGGAAACAATATATAAAAGTAACCGCTTTTGAATTTTACTCAAATTAATAAGGGTGTTTTTTATTTTTCTATCCATGAATTTATTTATTTTGATAGTTTGTGGGTGTTTTTCTGCATTAAATATTAACCCTGTAGTTATCTGCTGTTACTACTCACCAAGCTGCTGGTTTTCCTCCAGTGCCTTCAAATCTCTACAGAGCTGTTCCCTTATTTTAACCCTTTATATAAGCCAGATGGTAAAGTTCTGCATCTTCATACTGGGAGCCACCATCTTGGAGCATAGGTATTGCTGCACCCTGTGACAGAAGTAGTGACTATTCACAGATCAGTGAAGTGTGCGGCTTGCGTATACAGAGTGACAGATTTACATTTTTGCAGTCTTTATAAGTGGTTCAAAAGTTACAAAGCGCATATAAAAATGCCACATGAATAATACAACAATGCAGCCCCTGTAGAAATGTTAATTTCTCACTCTTTATCATGTACAGTGGGTGACACCCTCCCCCCCCCCAGATATTTTGGAACTACATTTCCCATGATACCAGCCTAAAGAGTGTCTGAGCATCATGAGAAATGTAATTCAAAAGTACAAAATAAAGATGTGAATGTGCAGAAATACCTAAGCTAAAGGATTTCAGGTCACAGTATGAAGATGTCGATCTTCACCAACTAGTACCACTAGCAGAATTCAAAATGGTAGAATGGCTCTGAAGAGGGCTGCAGATACTGAGGGAAAACAGCAAGGAAAGGATTAGTATCATTTATTTGTAAAGCGCCAGCAGGTGCTGTAGTTGTAACCAGAGGTTTAACGTCCCTTTAAATTTCTGAACTCATTTCTATTTCAGATCCAGATTCTGTGTGAATCCGACAAGTTCAACGTGGCTATAAATAACGAGAACCTCTTCCAGTTCAGACACAGAGTAAAGGAATTGAATGAAATTAAATCTGTCGGCATTTTCGGAGACATTACTCTTTCTGATGTTTCATTAACAATGGCATAAGTTTATTTGTGCATAAAAAAAAAAAAAACCCACATCTACTGTTGCAAAATGCACAAAAGTATATAATCTGACTGATTTAATAGTAAAAAAAAAAAGTCTTATATTTTACATAATCTATTTTTTACACCAATTTATATGTAAAATTGCTATTTAAAACACTTGGATTGTGAAACGCGTTGTATTCGGTAGGAATTGTTGCACCAGGATCTTCTGCAAACTAATAAAAGCAAAAATACATATTATACAAATAAACGTTTTTTTGAGTTTTATTTATCTTTGAAGCACTAGATATGATTTTGTGCTGAAAGAAGGCATGAAACCTACATTTTTGTATTTATGTTTCTCATTCACATGCACAGTTTATATATAAATAAAAAAGCCAGTTGACGTTATTTTATTCTCTTGGTATCCTTTGAGTATATCTAGGGTAGACTACAGCTCTGAGCAAAAACAAAATAGACCACTACAAAATGATCAGTTTTACTATTTGTGTTTTAAAGAATAAAACAAAATAAATTTTACTTAAACGGACATTTCTCCCTGTTCCAAATAAAATATTGTCATTTAGAGCATTTATTTGCAGAATACGACAACTGGTCAAAAAAAGATGCAGTGTTTTTCCAGAGCTCCCTAATAATGCAAAGAAAACAAGTTCATATTCATTTTTAAACACAATATTAATGTTTTAACTTGGCAAGAGTTCAGAAATCAATATTTGTGCAATAACCCTGATTTTTCCTGCCTCTTGACCTGCTCCTCACCAGTCTTTCACGTTGCCTCCCGCCCAGCATTCTTTTACCCTCCGCTTCAGTTACAAAGAATGTAAGAAAAAAAGGCAGGAAAATAGAACAAAACGCGGCAGCTGAAGTGAAGCTCAGGAAGTTGCTGGCACAAATATAAAAGGGTGCGGTCGTGTGAGCTCTTTGTGATGAAAGAAATAAATGTATAGGAACATAAAGGACTTTACTTTTATTGGATGGTGACATTCCATGAGGCCTCAATTGAGAGATCCTAAACCAAAACAGTGAAGACCTTGAGACCACAAAATGAGGACTTCCATCCCAACTCTTCTTGATGTTTTATCTGAATACAAACTCATTTTATGATCAGCACTAGTCCTAAACATCAACCAGACTCCAGATGGTCAGCATTATATTAAAGGGCTATGAAGCCCAATTTAGAGCATGTGATTTTTAAATAACTTTCTAATTTACTTCTATTATTATCAGGAGCTTAGGAGCCGGCTCATTTCTGGAGCACTATATGGCAGCAGTTTTGCAAGAATGTTATCCATCTGTAGGAGCAGTAGATGGCAGCGCTATATCCTGTCATGTAGTGCTACAGATCCCTACATAAGTATTTCTTCAACACAGAATATCGTGGGAAGGAATAATAAAAGGAAAGAAGAAACTTTTTTTTTATTTAATGAAAAACCATATATAATATACAGCAGAGTAGAAAAATAAGCTGTGACATTATTACAACCAATAATTAACTATAATAGACTCATAATATCTGCATCCACCCCATTCTATCCACTTCACTCTCCTTTGCTCAGTCTGAACAGACCACTAAATGGCCTCACATTATTAATTTATTATTCTAGATGGATACTAATTCCATATAAACAACTTGTCCACTCCTGACCCCTCTCCATCTCCCCCAACCTAAAAAAAAAAAAAAACTACCCCACCCCTTCCTCACTCCCGTCAGATAATGGAATTATCTGTGATATGTTTAACAAAACATATTCCCCCATATACTTAATAAATTCCAACCATATGTTCTTATAGGTCAAAATATTTCCTTTACTGTAAAATTTGGTATCGTAAGCCTCCAGGAACGCTTGTCTGACTAATATTTTTTTTTTTAACTGCTCCCATAGAAGGATTCTTATTGATACAGTTTGTATAGATTAAAGATCTCGTTAAAATTATGACCCATTGAATAAATCTAGTGTTTACCCCCCAATTTGCCTCCTTATTTAGGAAGATAGAGTTTTCTCCCGATAATTGAATCTTCTTCCTTATTACCTTAGATAGAAAATACTCTATTTTACCCCACAGCTGTCTAATCTTAGGACATACAAACACCATATGAATTATAGATGGATCAGCCTCCCCACATTTTACGCACTTATCTATTAAATGATTCCATTTTTGTGCCCTCCTTGGGGTAATGTAATCAAAATGTATTAACCTAAAATGAGATTCTCTGAATTTAGATGACTTTGCGATATTCTTAATTACTCAAACTCTACGAAATAATCACGCTTGTACTAAGGTTATATTTACCCCACCTACTAGTATACTCTCCAATGACTCTCTCCATCTCTGGAGCTTGCAATATGCCATATAGGAGGGACAGTAGACACTTTTTAATGCTTGGGAAAAATCTAAAATCATATGCTTAAGAGCAATTCTTGGTTCCTTACCTAACATTTTGCAGCAAATAATGTTTTGCCTGGAAGAAGTAGAACTTATCTGATAACACTTCATATTTTAGCTGAAACTCCCTTAAGTTATATGGACGTAGTGATAGGGGGTTAATTAGTTGGTTTATATATACAATATTCTTAAACCTCCACAGATGGAATACCTCATAACTTAAACCTGGAATGAATCTGGGATTCCCCAAAAGTGGCAATTGTTTAGTAACCATATAACCATGACCCACCAATTTCATTGCCCACCCATCCAAGCCCTTATAATGTCTTTATACAATGGATGTGTGCGAATTCTGGTGCCAAGTTCTCTATCTGAAGCATGCAGAATGAATGGCAAGGATAGAGGCGCACAAACTGCTTCCTCCATTTTGCAGTACGAGGAATTATCCGTATGTGTTAACGAATCTAGTGAGTATCTTACTAAAGCTGCATAGTTATAACTTTTTAAATTCGGGAGGGCCAACCCCCCTTTAGAAATTGGGAGGTATAGTTTTTCTAGTCTAATCCTCGGCTTCTTCCCTTTCCACAGAAAATGCAGAAGTTCTTTGAAAAAATGAGATATCTACATCTTTAATCATCATAGGTAGCATTCTAATAGGGTAGAGGATTCTGGGTAAAATAAACATTTTCAAATACAGCCACCATGCCGTTAATTAAAGCGGCATATTGATCCATTGTTTTAATCTTTCTATATTTTGTTGGAGAGCCGGAATGATGTTTAATTCATACCATTTGGCTGGGTTTGATGATAAAAAAAAAAATAACATTCCCAGGTAACTCAATTTCTGTGTTTCTATAAATTGATATATTTGGGTATCAATTGATTTCTTTAACCACAGGATTTTAGATTTAGAATAATTGATTTTGTAGCCTGATACCTCTCCATACATATCTAATATTTCTATTATTCCCTTAACATGTTTTCCTAGTGATGAAACAAACATAAGTAAGTCATCTGCAAAGAGAGAAATTTTAACAGTATCTTTGCCAATCTCAGACCCTTCCAAGAAGACCCTAAGAAGAATAGCCAATGGTTCCAGAATTAAATCGAATAGCAATGGGGACATAGGGCAGCCCTGCCTTGTGCCCCTCTTTAGGGGGAAAGAAGAAGATAACTATTAACCAAAACCAAAGCCTCTGAGTATACATTCGCTATTAATCACAGGAACCCACCCTCAAAGCCATATCTTACCAATACTTCCATCATGAAGGCCCACTCCACTCTGTTGAAGGCCTTCTCTGCATCCAAGGATAGCAGGAAAGCCTCCAGCAGAGCCGAGTGGCCCTCCCCATGGTTGTGATCACTGTACTTACATATTACTTGGAGTATCTACCTTATAGTCATTTCTGGAGTTCTACCCATTACAAAACCCGCCTGATCAATATGGAGTAGATATAGAAGAATTATTTTAAGTCTATCAGCCATTATTTTCATCCGTATCTTGTAATCAAGATTCAAAAGAGAGATTGGCCTATAAGAGGAAAGTTGTGTAGCATCTTTTCCCTCCTTTGGAAGAAGAGTAATATTAGCTGACTTAAACTGTGCAGAAATGTTTTGACTATGAATAAAGAAATTATTATATACTTCCCTCAAAGTTGTTACAATGTCATCTTTAAGGCATAAATAAAATTCTAATGGCAAGCCATCTGGCCCAGGTGCTTTCCCTTTGCTCATAGCCTTTAAGGTGTTTAATATGTCTGTCTCAGAAATAGGTGCATTGAGCTCTATTTTATCCTCTTATGAAATTTTTGGAAGCTTAATGTTTAAGAACTTCTGGATAGTTTATTTTTTAGGAGATTGAGAGGAATATAGATCTACAAAATATTTCTGAAATAATGATGTAATTTCTTCCACTTTATTTTGTATTTTACCCTCTGAATTAATCAAGCCTATTGTTTTCCTTTTTTTAGTTCTATTGATCGGGTTCGCTAAATATTTACTTTCTTTATTACCAAATCTTTCAAAACATGCTGTACCTTTCAAGAGGGCTTTTCCCGCTGTAGAGAGCAGAAAATCCTCTTTCTTTTTTAGCTTTCTAATAAGCTTCTCTATTCCCCTTTGTCGGAGATCTCTTCATTCTTGAATATGCTAAGGATAAAACCGTAGAAAGTTTCTCCTGACTAATTTGGGCTTCTTTCTTTATTCTAATTACATACGTTGTGATGTCTGCATAGCTTTTGCTGCTTCCCAGTATGTATCTAGGTTACCCATATAGTTTAAATGATTATACTTAAACTCCTGCCATTTTGCTTTTAGAAACTGAACAAGCTTTGAGTTATTTAAATAACTAGGCATGAAAAATGAATTATAATTTGGTTTATTAGGCTCTTTTACTATTAGAACTATAGGGGCATGGTCCGAAAGTGTAAACTCCAAAATGTTTGTATCCTCAACTTTATTAATCAATGTTCCTGATATCAGAAATAAATCTAATCGAGCTAAGGTCAAGTGTGTTTTAAACAAACACATATACTCTAAATTATTGGAGTTTAAAGATCATCATACATCCCTTAAGTTGTATAGATCTAATAGAGTTGAGAATATCATTTTTTTTTTCTTCATATTTTGTATTCAGTTTTGGATTGGTTTTCCTCTGATTACCCCCCAATTTCCCTCTATCAAGAAGATAATCTGGCGTGATATTATAATCTCCCATAATTATTGTTTCATACATTGAGAATCTATCTATGATTTTAAAAATATTCCTCCAAAATTTCCAGTCTATTTTATTGGGACCATATATATTCCCTATAAAATAATCCCTACCTTCTATATTTATATGTATAAAGACATACCTTCATTCCTTATCAATTATTTTTTGCTTAATTACATAGTTCAACTTTTGGGGTAATAGAAATGCTACCCCCTTTGCCGATTTCTTATACGATGAGCTAATAACTTCGGAAACCCCTCTAGCCCTGATTTTTCACATTCAGATAAATGTGTTTCCTGGAGGCCTATAATGTCCACCCTTTTCTTACTCAAAAGGTTCACAATGGCTTTACGTTTTATCAGGGAATTGACCACCCCCCCCCCACATTCCATGATAGTAATTTAACCATTATGTTTCTTCAACAACCAGAGGAAAATGAGAAAAAAAAAGAGGGTGGGTGGGGACAGAGTGGGGGGAGTAGACAACCAAACAGTTCCATAACCCTTCGCTCTATATACTTTCAGTTTGTTACACATTATGAAATTACCCATATCATTATCAATCATTTGTTCTCCCAACACTTCTCAGTAGCGTGTTCCTCCCTAACTCTGGGGGGAAAAAAAACAAAAAACATTTTGAATATCCATATTACCCCTTAAAACTTAATCCTCTACTTTTCTAACATTACTTATCCTTTAAGTTTCTTTGCTAGGTTCCTTACAAGCATTTCTCAGATTTTCAATAAACAGAATTATACATTGTTCCTATAAACTCTCTGTAGGTACCTAAACAAATAAAAACATAATCATTTTTAAAACAAACACCCACTTGTGAAAAACAAACAAACAAAAAAAAAAAACAACCTTTCCACAACTCATTGCACTGAGTGTTACCATCATTGTGAATATCCAAATTTCCCCTTAAGACTTAAAGGGACACTGTACCCAAAAATTTTCTTTCATGATTCAGATAGAGCATGCAATTTTAAGCAACTTTCTAATTTACTCCTATTATCAAATCTTCTTTATTCTCTTGGTATCTTTATTTGAAATGCAAGAATGTAAGTTTAGATGCCAGCCCATTTTTGGTGAACAACCTAGGTTGTCCTTGCTGATTGGTGGATAAATTCATCCACCAATCAAAAACTGCTGTCCAGAGTGCTGAACCAAGAAAAAAAGCTTAAATGCATTCTTTTTCATATAAAGATAGCAAGAGAACGAAGAATAATTGATAATAGGAGTAAATTAGAACGTTGCTTAAAATTGCATGCTCTATCTGAAGCACAAAAGAATTTTTTTGGGTACAGTGTCCCTTTAATCCCCTAATTTTCTGACATTACTTATCCTTTTAAATTTCTTTACTAGGTTCTTTACAAACATTGTGCAAAAAAAAAACAAAACAAAAAAACACCAACCTTCATTACACTAAGTATTACCCTCATTGTGAATATCCATATTTTTCCTTAAAACTTAATCCCCTACTTTACCAACATTACTTATCCTTTTTAGATTTACTTTACTAAATATTTTACAAACATTTCTCAGATTTTCAATAAACAAAATTATACATTGTTCCTATGAAATTCTCTGTAAATATCTAAACAAATACATTTATAATCATAAGACAAACTATCCCACTTATGGAGGAGAAAAAACAAAACATCTTATTACATTGTGCAGTACCTTCATTGTGGATATACTTATTTCCCATTAAAACGTAATCCCCTTCCTTTCAAGCATTTCTCCTTCCCTTTTTTTTCTTTTCTCTTAAAAGAGGGGGGGGCGAACGTCACTAAGAAGTGATAAGAAACCCATCAATCAAAAATTAACTGGGCTTCATATCTCTGTCCAAAAATCTTTGGGCCTGATCAGGGGACTCAAAAATAAAAAAATCGTTCCCTGATCTGACTTTCAGTTTAGCCGGATACATTAGGGAGAAGTTCTTCCCCTCCTTCACCAACCGTGTGCAGATAGGTGAAAACAATTTCCTTTTACTTGCAGTCTCATATGAAAAGTCTTGGAAAATTAAGACTCTTCCTTCTTTGTAAGTGAGCTGTTGTAATTTTCTATAGGCTCTCAAGATAGCTCATTTACTTTGGAAACATAGGTATTTCACTACCACCGCTCTGGGTATAGCTGGTCTTGTCTCATATGCTTCTATTATTCGTCCCACAAGGTGGGCTCTCTCTACCATGAACCTAGCCCCTCCTCCTCCCCCCATTTCCAATAGTAAAGGCAGAGTTGTTTCTGCAAAATATATCAGGTTCTCTGGTTTTACCTCCTTTGGTTAGTCCAATTATCTGTTCTGTCTGCTTCTGTCCTCCAATTCTTCAACTTTAGCTTCCAATCTAGCATTTTGTTTTGAGAGTACATTGATTTTGGAGTCATAGATGTTTAGGTTGTCTTCACAGTATGAAATTCTTTGCTTCATTTCTGTGAGACGCTCATTCTGCCTCTTCCTCTCCTCCATAATTGAAGCCAATTTTATATTTATTTCTTCCATCTTAGGAAAAATTAAGGCAGAAACCTGGCTAGCAATAATATTGGCCTCCGTTTCCTCACTTTTATCTTCCAAGATTGATGAGCCAGAAATATTAATATTTTTATTGGGTTTTCTTTCACCATTTTCTGTTTTGGTGACATCTTCTTGGACTTTAAGTATTTATCTATCCAGAACCTTCCCTCTATTATTTAACAAGTTATCCGTTTGGTGGTTGTTAAATCTTTGAGGAGAGTAGGGAAGGGGCTTACACTGAGACCACAGAATATATTTCTTTATATTGAGAGGTAAAGAGTTCCAAAACAATCACCTTTTATAATCGTTCTATATTGGTAATTCACTTTAACCAGGTGAAGATTGCAGACCCAGTCCCCTTTGATTCTACACCAGCCTCTAATGAACAGTTTTTATTGGGTAGAGAAGTAACTGCAGGCTTGAAATTCAATCTGGTGCTCCCCAAATTGGCCTCCTCTCCTTCCTCCCTTATTATTAAGGAGTTTGCAATGAGAAAAACATAATTTATGCTTACCTGATAAATTTATTTCTCTTGTAGTGTATCCAGTCCACGGATCATCCATTACTTGTGGGATATTCTCCTTCCCAACAGGAAGTTGCAAGAAGATCACCCACAGCAGAGCTGCAATATAGCTCCTCCCCTCACTGCCATATCCAGTCATTCGACCGAAACAAGCCGAGAAAGGAGAAACCATAGGATGCAGTGGTGACTGAAGTTTAATTAAAATTTAGACCTGCCTGAAAAGGACAGGCACGGACTACGTCTAGATTATGCAAAAGACGTTCCTTCTTTGAAGAAGGATTAGTACATAATGATGGAACAACAATCTCTCTTGATTGATATTCTTGTTAGAAACCACCTTAGGTAAAAACCCAGGTTTTGTACGCAGAACAAATTTATCTGAATGAAAGATCAGATTAGGAGAATCACAATGTAAGGCAGATAACTCCGAGACTCTTCGAGCCGAGGAAATAGCCATCAGAAAAAGAACTTTCCATGAAAGAAGTTTGATATCAATAGAATGAAGGGGTTCAAACGGAACCCCTTGAAGAACTTTAAGAACCAAGTTTAAATGGCAATACATTTTCATGCACACAAGAAAGGCCTCAGCCTCTCCTCAAGCCTTGGAGCTTAACTTCAAAGTCTTATCACGCTGGTACCTCACCCCGGTGAGATTGCAATCGATATATCCCGAAACCTCTGGGAAATGCTGGCGAGGATGCGGGGCCAGAGGCACATACTTGCATGTGTGGTGGCATTGCCCTAAAGTACAATCTCTTTGGAACTCAGTGGAGAGTTACCTCAAACCACTCTCGGGGGGCGACTTCTCTCTAACACCTAAGACTGGACTACTAAATGACCTGCCGAAAATACAGTGCAAACTAAGACTTACCATTCTTCAAATAGGCATAACAGGGGCCAAAGCGCTCATAGCTTTACATTGGAAGACCCCTTACACACCAACATTGACGAACTGGATAGAAAAAGTCACAGACCTCCTGAATTTAGAGGAATATGGCTATAACAAGAGGGGGAAATCACACATGCTAGCAGACATAAAATTCTTATGGGAGGGTGGTGGAGGAGACACTAGTCACGCTCACGAAAACGTAGCCTCGAGACCCATAGTGCCGGCATTATAAAAGAATCTCACTAAGGGGATCATGGTCCGGGAGGACAGTTTCTTCTCGAATACTTCCAAATCTCTCATGAAGACGCACTTCCTTTTGACAAACGGCTCAGTGGCTGACAGGTATTTTCTTTCTTTCTTTCTCTCTTCTCTCTTTCTATTTTCTTTTATTTTCCTCCCTTTCTTCTCTTTTTATTTTATGAATATGTTTCCATTGGTTGTAAGTTGTTATTGTTGTTACTAGGTTACCACTGTTTCAAAGTATAGGAGTATTTTAATATATACAAGTTATTACTCCCCGGTGCGAAATTATATACCATTCATGCCTACCAGAGATAAGAATATCACCTGAGATGCATTGTACAACTTTTTATTTAATTCAATAAAATTGTTTAATTTGGAACCAAAAAAAAAAAAAAAAAAGAACCAAGTTTAAGCTCCATGGAGGAGCAACAGGTTTAAACACAGGCTTAATTCTAACTAAAGCCTGACAAAATGCCTGAACGTCTGGAACTTCTGCCAGACGCTTGTGTAAAAGAATAGACAGAGCAGAAATCTGTCCCTTTAAAGAAAAATCTGATAATCCTTTGTCCAAACCCTCTTGGAGGAAGGACAATATCCTAGGAATCCTAACCCTACTTCATGAGTAATTCTTGGATTCACACCAATGAAGATATTTACGCCATATCGTGTGGTAAATTTTCCTGGTGACAGGCTTTCATGCCTGTATTAAGGTATCAATTACTGACTCGGAGAAGCCACACTTTGATAGGATCAAGCGTTCAATCTCCATGTAGTCAGTCTCAGAGAAAGTAGATTCGGATGATTGAAAGGACCTTGTATTAGAAGGTCTTGTCTCAGAGGCAGAGTCCATGGTGGAAAGGATGACATGTCCACTAGGTCTGCATACCAGGTCCTGCGTGGCCATGCAGGCGCTATCAATATCACCGATGCTCTTTCCTGTTTGATTTTGGCAATCAAACGAGGGAGCAGAGGAAACGGTGGAAACACATAAGCCAGGTTGAAGAACCAAGGCGCTGCTAGAGCATCTATCAGTGCCGCTTCTGGGTCCCTGGACCTGGATCCATAACAAGGAAGCTTGGCGTTCTGGCGAGACGCCATGAGATCCAATTCTGGTTTGCCCCAACGGAGAACCAATTGAGCAAACACCTCTGGATGGAGTTCCCATTCCCCCGGATGAAAAGTCTGACGACTTAGAAAATCCTCCTCCCAGTTCTCTACACCTGGGATATGGATCGCTGACAGGTGGCAAGAGTGAGTCTCTGCCCAGCGAATTATCTTGGAGACTTCTGACATCGCTAGGGAACTCCTGGTTCCCCCTTGATGGTTGATGTAAGCCACAGTCGTGATGTTGTCCGACTGAAATCTGATGAACCTCAGTGTTGCTAGCTGAGGCCAAGCCGGAAGAGCCTTGAATATTGCTCTTAACTCCAGAATATTTATTGGGAGGAGTTTCTCCTCCTGAGTCCATGAACCCTGAGCCTTCAGGGAGTTCCAGACTGCACCCCAACCTAGAAGGCTGGCATCTGTTGTTACAATTGTCCATTCTGGTCTGCAAAAGGTCATACCCTTGGACAGATGGGTCCGAGATAACCACCAGAGAAGAGAATCTCTTGTTTCCTGATCTAGATTTAGTAGAGGGGACAAATCTGTGTAATCCACATTCCACTGACTGAGCATGCATAATTGCAGCGGTCTGAGATGCAGTCGCGCGAATGGCACTATGTCCATCGCCACTACCATTAAGCCGATAACTTCCATGCACTGAGCCACCGTGGGGCGCGGAATGGAGTGAAGAATACGGCAAGCATTTAGAAGTTTTGATAACCTGGACTCCGTCAGGTAAATTTTCATTTCTTCAGAATCTATTAGAGTCCCTAGGAAGGAAACCCTTGTGAGAGGAGATAGAGAACCTCAGGAATGCCAGAACTATCTCTGTATGAGATTTGGCAATTTGAAAGCTTGACGCCTGTATCAGGATGTCATCCAGGTAAGGAGCCACCGCTATGCCTTGTGGTCTTAGGACCGCCAGAAGTGAGCCCAGAACTTTTGTAAAAATTCTTGGGGCTGTAGCCAACCCGAATGGAAGAGCTACAAATTGGTAATGCCTGTCTAGAAAGGCAAACCTCAGGAACTGATGATGATTCTTGTGAATCGGAATGTGAAGGTAGGCATCCTTTAAGTCCACTGTGGTCATGTACTGACCCTCTTGGATCATGGGTAAAATGGTTCGAATAGTTTCCATCTTGAATGACGGAACTCTGAAGAATTAGTTTAGGATCTTTAAATCCAAAATTGGTCTGAAGGTTCCCTCTTTTTTGGGAACCACAAACAGATTTGAATAAAACCCCTGTCCTTGTTCCGTCCGCGGAACTGGATGGATCACTCCCATTACAAGGAGATCTTGTACGCAGCTTAGGAATGCCTCTTTCTTTATCTGGTTTGCAGATATTCTTGAAAGGTGAAATCTCCCTTGTGGAGGAGAAGCTTTGAAGTCCAGAAGATATCCCTGAGATATGATCTCCAACGCCCAGGGATCCTGAACATCTCTTGCCCATGCCTGGTCGAAGAGAGAGAGTCTGCCCCCTACTAGATCCGTTGCTTTCTGGCCTGCTTGCCCTTGTTCCAGGACTGGTTAGGTTTCCAGGCCTGCTTGGATTGAGCAAAAGTTCCCTCTTGTTTTGAAGCAGAGGAAGTTGATGCTGCACCTGCCTTGAAATTTCGAAAGGCACGAAAATTAGACTGTTTGGCCTTTGATTTGGCCCTGTCCTGAGGAAGGGTATGACCCTTACCTCCAGTAATGTCAGCAATAATTTCTTTCAAACCAGGCCCGAATAAGGTCTGCCCCTTGAAAGGAATGTTGAGTAATTTAGACTTTGAAGTCACCAGCTGACCAGGATTTGAGCCATAGCGCCCTACGCGCCTGGATGGCGAATCCGGAATTCTTAGCCGTTAGTTTAGTCAAATGAACAATGGCATCAGAAACAAATGCGTTAGCTAGCTTAAGAGTTCTAAGCTTGTCAACAATTTCAGTCAATGGAGCTGTATGGATGGCCTCTTCCAGGGCCTCAAACCAGAATGCCGCCGCAGCAGTGACAGGCGCAATGCATGCAAGGGGCTGTAAAATAAAACCTTGTTGAATAAACTTTTTCTTAAGGTAACCCTCTAATTTTTTATCCATTGGATCTGAAAAAGCACAACTGTCCTCAACCGGGATAGTGGTACGCTTTGCTAAAGTAGAAACTGCTCCCTCCACCTTATGGACAGTCTGCCATAAGTCCCGTGTAGTGGCATCTATTGGAAACATTTTTCTAAATATAGAAGGTGGGGAAAAGGGCACACCGGGCCTATCCCACTCCTTACTAATAATTTCTGTAAGCCTTTTAGGTATTGGAAAAACATCAGTACTCACCAGCACTGCATAGTATTTATCCAGCCTACACAATTTCTTCAGCACTGCAATTGTGTCACAGTCATTCAGAGCAGCTAATACCTCCCCAAGCAATACACGGAGGTTCTCAAGCTTAAATTTAAAATTAGAAATCTCTGAATCAGGTCTCCCCGATTCAGAGACGTCACCCACAGACTGAAGCTCTCCGTCCTCAGGTTCTGCATATTGTGACGCAGTATCAGACATGGCTCTTACAGCATCTACGCGCTCTGTATCTCGTCTAACCCCAGAGCTATCGCGCTTGCCTCTCAATTCAGGAAATCTGGATAATACCTCTGACAGGGTATTATTTATGATTACAGCCATGTCCTGCAAAGTAATCGCTATGGGCGTCCCTGATGTACTTGGCGCCATATTAGCGTGCGTCCCTTGAGCGGGAGGCGAAGGGTCCGATACGTGGGGAGAGGTAGTCGGCATAACTTCCCCCTCGACAGACCCCTCTGGTGACGATTCTTTTATAGATAAAGACTGATCTTTACTGTTTAAGGTGAAATCAATACATTTAGTACACATTCTCCTATGGGGCTCCACCATGGCTTTTAAACATAATGAACAAGTATCCTCTGTTTCAGACATGTTTGTACAGACTAGCAATGAGACTAGCAAGCTTGGAAAACACTTTAAAGCAAGTTAACAAGCAATATAAAAAACGTTACTGTGCCTTTTAAGAGAAACAAATTTTGACAAAATTTGAAATAACAGTGAAAAAAAGGCAGTTACACTAACAACATTTTTACAGTGTATGTAACAAGTCAGCAGAGCATTGCACCCACTTGCAAATGGATGATTAACCCCTTAATAACAAAAACAGAATAATAAATGACAAAAACGTTTTTTAAACACAGTCACAACAACTGCCACAGTCTACTGTGGTTGTTACCCTCCTCAAACACGACTTTGAAGCCTTTTGAGCCCTTCAGAGATGTCCTGTATCATGCAGAGGGAAGCTGAATTTCTCTGTCAGTATTTTTATCTGCACAGAAAAGCACTAAAAAAGGCCCCTCCCACTCATATTACAACAGTGGAAAGCCTCAGGAAACTGTTTCTAGGCAAAAAACATAATTTATGTAAGAACTTACCTGATAAATTCAATTTATAGATTCTATGATCTTAGCAGAAGTAACTAAGATCCACTGCCATTCTCACATATTCTGAGGAGTGAGGTAACTTCAGAGGGGGAATGGCGTGCAGGTTTTCCTGCAATAAGGTATGTGCAGTTAACATATTTCTAGGGATGGAATTTGCTAGAAAAATGCTGCTGATACCGGATTAATGTAAGTTAAGCCTTAAATGCAGTGATAGCGACTTATATTACACTTTTATAAGAGTATGTATCTCTGTTAATAAGCCTGATACCAAACGTTTGCTGGCATGTTAATCGTTTTTATATATGTTTGGTGACAAAACTTATTGGGGCCTAGTTTTTTTTCCACATGGCTGGCTTGATTTCTTTCATGTAATTAGCAAGAGTCCATGAGCTAGTGACGTATGGGATATACATTCCTACCAGGAGGGGCAAAGTTTCCCAAACCTCAAAATGCCTATAAATACACCCCTCACCACACCCACAAATCAGTTTAACGAATAGCCAAGAAGTGGGGTGATAAGAAAAAAGTGCGAAAGCATAAAAAATAAGGAATTGGAATAATTGTGCTTTATACAAAAAAAATCATAACCACCACAAAAAGGGTGGGCCTCATGGACTCTTGCTAATATGAAAGACATGAATTTATCAGGTAAGTTCTTACATAAATTATGTTTTCTTTCATGTAATTAGCAAGAGTCCATGAGCTAGTGACGTATGGGATAATGAATACCCAAGATGTGGATCTTGCACGCAAGAGTCGCTAGAGAGGGAGGGATAAAATAAAGACAGCCATTTCCGCTGAAAATATTCCACACCCAAAATAAAGTTTAAATTTTATAAAGAAAAAACCTGAAATTATAAGCAGAAGAATCAAACTGACACAGCTGCCTGAAGTACTTTTCTACCAAAAACTGCTTCAGAAGAAGAAAACACATCAAAATGGTAGAATTTAGTAAAAGTATGCAAAGAAGACCAAGTTGCTGCTTTGCAAATCTGATCAACCGAAGCTTCATTCCTAAACGCCCAGGAAGTAGAAACTGAGTAGAATGAGCTGTAATCCTTTGAGGCGGAGTTTTACCCGACTCGATATAAGCATGATGAATTAAAGATTTCAACCAAGATGCCAAAGAAATGGCAGAGGCCTTCTGACCTTTCCTAGAACCGGAAAAAATAACGAATAGACTAGAAGTCTTTCGGAAATTCTTAGTAGCTTCAACATAATATTTCAAAGCTCTAACTACATCCAAAGAATGCAATGATTTCTCCTTAGAATTCTTAGGATTGGGACACAATGAAGGAACCACAATTTCTCTACTAATGTTGTTAGAATTCACAACCTTAGGCAACACCGCCTTATCCTGATGAAAAATCAGAAAAGGAGACTCACAAGAAAGAGCAGATAAAAAGAAACAAAACTTTCCAAGAAAGTAATTTAATGTCCAGTGAATGCATCGGTTCAAATGGAGGAGCTTGAAGAGCCCCCAGAACCAAATTCAAACTCCAAGGAGGAGAAATTGACTTAATAACAGGTTTTATACGAACCAAAGCTTGTATAAAACAATGAATATCAGGAAGATTAGCAATCTTTCTGTGAAAAAGAACAGAAAGAGCAGAGATTTGTCCTTTCAAGGAACTTGCAGACAAACCTTTATCCAAACCATCCTGAAGAAACTGTAAAATTCTCGGAATTCTAAAAGAATGCCAGGAAAAATGATGAGAAAGACACCAAGAAATGTAAGTCTTACAGACTCGATAATATATCTTCCTAGATACAGATTTACGAGCCTGTAACATAGTATTAATCACAGAGTCAGAGAAACCTCTTTGACTAAGAATCAAGCGTTCAATCTCCATACCTTCAAATTGAAGGATTTGAGATCCGGATGGAAAAAAGGACCTTGCGACAGAAGGTCTGGTCTTAACGGAAGAGTCCACGGTTGGCAAGAGGCCATCCGGACAAGATCCGCATACCAAAACCTGTGAGGCCATGCTGGAGCCACCAGCAGAACAAACTAGCATTCCTTCAGAATCTTGGAGATTACTCTTGGAAGAAGAACTAGAGGCGAAGAGATATAGGCAGGATGATACTTCCAAGGAAGTGACAATGCATCCACTGCTTCCGCCTGAGGATCCCTGGATCTGGACAGATACCTGGGAGGTTTCTTGTTTAGATGAGAAGCCATCAGATCGATTTCTGGAAGTCCCCACATTTGAACAATCTAAAGAAATACCTCTGGGTGAAGAGACCATTCGCCCGGATCTAACGTTTGGCGACTGAGATAATCCGCTTCCCAATTGTCTATACCTGGGATATGAACCGCAGAAATTAGACAGGAGCTGGATTCCGCCCAAACCAGTATTCGAGATACTTCTTTCATAGCCAGAGGACTGTGAGTCCCTCCTTGATGATTGATATATGCCACAGTTGTGACATTGTCTGTCTGAAAACAAATGAACGATTCTCTCTTTAGAAGAGGCCATGACTGAAGAGCTCTGAAAATTGCACGGAGTTCCAAAATATTGATTGGTAATCTCACCTCCTGAGATTCCCAAACCCCTTGTGCTGTCAGAGACCCCCAAACAGCTCCCCAACCTGTCAGACTTGCATCTGTTGAAATCACAGTCCAGGTTGGAAGAACAAAAGAAGCCCCCTGAACTAAACGATGGTGATCTGTCCACCACGTCAGAGAGTGTCGTACAATCGGTTTTAAAGATATCAATTGATATATCTTTGTGTAATCCCTGCACCACTGGTTCAGCATACAGAGCTGAAGAGGTCGCATGTGAAAATGAGCAAAGGGGATCGCGTCCGATGCAGCAGTCATAAGACCTAGAATTTCCATGCATAAGGCTACCGAAGGGAATGATTGAGACTGAAGGTTTCGACAAGCTGAAATCAATTTTAGACGTCTCTTGTCTGTCAGAGACAGAGTCATGGACACTGAATCTATCTGGAAACCCAAAAAGGTTACCCTTGTCTGAGGAATCAATGAACTTTTCGGTAAATTGATCCTCCAACCATGATCTCGAAGAAACAATACAAGTCGATTTGTATGAGATTCTGCTAAATGTGAAGACTGAGCAAGTACCAAGATATCGTCCAAATAAGGAAATACCACAATACCCTGTTCTCTGATTACAGACAGAAGGGCACCGAGAACCTTTGTAAAAATCCTTGGAGCTGTTGCTAGGCCAAACGGCAGAGCCACAAACTGGTAATGCTTGTCTAGGAAAGAGAATCTCAGAAACTGATAGTGATCTGGATGAATCGGAATATGCAGATATGCATCCTGTAAATCTATTGTGGACATATAATGCCCTTGCTGAACAAAAGGCAGGATAGTCCTTATAGTTACCATTTTGAATGTTGGTATCCTTATATAACGATTCAATATTTTTAGATCCAGAACTGGTCTGAAGGAATTCTCCTTCTTTGGTACAATGAATAGATTTGAATAAAACCCCAGCCCCTGTTCCAGAACTGGAACTGGCGTAATTACTCCAGCCAACTCTAGATCTGAAACACATTTCAGAAATGCTTGAGCCTTCGCTGGATTTACTGGGACACGGGAAAGAAAAAATCTCTTTGCAGGAGGCCTTATCTTGAAGCCAATTCTGTACCTGTCTGAAACAATGTTCTGAATCCAAAGATTGTGAATTGAATTGATCCAAATTTCTTTGAAAAAACGTAATCTGCCCCCTACCAGCTGGGCTGGAATGAGGGCCGCACCTTCATGTGGACTTGGGAGCTGGCTTTGGTTTTCTAAAAGGCTTGGATTTATTCCAGACTGGAGATGGTTTCCAAACTGATACCGCTCCTGTGGGTGAAGGATCAGGCTTTTGTTCCTTATTGTGACGAAAGGAACGAAAACGATTATTAGACCTAAATTTACCTTTAGATTTTTTTATCCTGTGGTAAAAAAGTTCATTTCCCTCCAGTAACAGTTGAAATAATAGAATCCAACTGAGAACCAAATAATTTATTACCCTGGAAAGAAAGGGAAAGCAAAGTTGACTTAGAAGACATATCAGCATTCCAAGTCTTAAGCCATAAAGCTCTTCTAGCTAAAATAGCTAGAGACATATACCTGACATCAACCCTAATGATATCAAAGATGGCATCACAAATAAAGTTATTAGCATGTTGAAGAAGATTAACAATGCTATGAGAATTATGATCTGTTACTTGTTGCGCTAAAGCTTCTAACCAAAAAGTTGAAGCTGCAGCAACATCCGCTAAAGATATAGCAGGTCTAAGAAGATTACCTGAACATAAGAAAGCTTTTCTTAGAAAGGATTCAATCTTCCTATCTAAAGGATCCTTAAAGGAAGTACTATCTGCCGTAGGAATAGTAGTACGTTTAGCAAGAGTAGAGACAGCCCCAGCAACCTTAGTGATTTTGTCCCAAAACTCTAATCTGTCAGATGGCACAGGATATAATTGCTTAAAACGTTTAGAAGGAGTAAATGAATTACCCAAATTATTCCATTCCCTGGAGATTACTTCAGAAATAGCATCAGGGACAGGAAAAACTTCTGGAATAACTACAGGAGATTTAAAAACCTTATTTAAACGTTTAGATTTAGTATCAAGAGGACCAGAATCCTCTATTTCTAATGCAATTAAGACTTCTTTAAGTAAAAAACGAATAAATTCCATTTTGAATAAATATGAAGATTTATCAGTATCAACCTCTGAAACAGAATCCTCTGAACCAGAAGAATCATTATCAGAATCAGAATGATGATGTTCATTTAAAAATTCATCTGAAAAATGAGAAGTTTTAAAAGACCTTTTACGTTTACTAGAAGGAGGAATAACAGACATAGCCTTCTTAATGGATTTAGAAACAAAATCTCTTATGTTAACAGGAACACTCTGAGTATTAGATGTTGATGGAACAGCAACAGGTAATGTAACATTACTAAAGGAAATATTATCTGCATTAACAAGTTTGTCATGACATTCATTACAAACAACAGCTGGAGGAACAGATACCACAAGTTTACAGCAGATACACTTAACTTTGGTAGATCCAGCACCAGGCAGCGAGTTTCCAGAAGTATCTTCTGACTCAAGGTCAATCTGGGACATCTTGCAATATGTAATAGAAAAAACAACATATAAAGCAAAATTGATCAAATTCCTTAAATGACAGTTTCAGGAATGGGAAAAAAATGCCAGTGAACAAGCTTCTAGCAACCAGAAGCAATAAACAATGAGACTTAAATAATGTGGAGACAATAGTGACGCCCATATTTTTTAGCGCCAAAAAACAGCCCACAGGGAAAAAAGTCAAATTTTAAGGTAAGAAAAAAATTGATTTATTCATATGCATTATCCCAAATATGAAACTGACTGTCTGAAATAAGGAACGTTGAACATCCTGAGTCAAGGCAAATAAATGTTTGAACACATATATTTAGAACTTTATATATATAGTGCCCAACCATAACTTAGAGTGTCACAGAAAATAAGACTTACTTACCCCAGGACACTCATCTACATGTAGTAGAAAGCCAAACCAGTACTGAAACGAGAATCAGTTGAGGTAATGGTATATATAAGAGTATATCGTCGATCTGAAAAGGGAGGTAAGAGATGAATCTCTACAACCGATAACAGAGAACCTATGAAATAGACCCCGTAGAAGGAGATCATTGAATTCAAATAGGCAATACTCTCCTCACATCCCTCTGACATTTACTGCACGCTGAGAGGAAAACCGGGCTCCAACCTGCTACGGAGCGCATATCAACGTAGAATCTAGCACAAACTTACTTCACCACCTCCATAGGAGGCAAAGTTTGTAAAACTGATTTGTGGGTGTGGTGAGGGGTGTATTTATAGGCATTTTGAGGTTTGGGAAACTTTGCCCCTCCTGGTAGGAATGTATATCCCATACGTCACTAGCTCATGGACTCTTGCTAATTACATGAAAGAAAACATAATTTATGTAAGAACTTACCTGATAAATTCATTTATTTCATATTAACAAGAGTCCATGAGCTAGTGACGTATGGGATATACATTCCTACCAGGAGGGGCAAAGTTTCCCAAACCTTAAAGTGAAGGTAAAGTCAAACGCCTTATCACAAATAATTAGAGATATGATGGCAAATAAATATAAGTTTCATTCATCAATTTGTTATAAAACATATATTACCTGTGATATCTGATGTTTTTATCATCTAATCGGCTTTCCGAAAAACAACCCGTACATTTATCTTTTTTTCTAAATATCTATCACGTGCTTCAGAGATCCAATTGATTTTCTGGCCGTTAGGCGGCCGTCAAATTTCGTCATCAACATCCTGCTCTACATGCGCATGCGTTACAATTTATCCTCCTCAATTTGCAAGCAAGCGCGTCCTCGGTTCGCGCATGCGCATTATAAAATTTGGGTTGTAGTCAAAGAAGGAGCTGCCGAGGAACTCAGACGGCAACAAATCTGCAACATTTGTTTCGCTCCGATTACCTACAGCAACTTTTCTCTCTAAAAACTAAGAATTGCATTTGCAATGTTTTCTTTTTTATTTTACCATAATGTATGATCTTGTTAAAACTATAAAAAGCAAATGATGTAGATAAATTACATTGTTTCTCATCAATACTAATGAAGCTTTCAAAATGAAATGCTGATAATAACAGTTATTGTATATTATAGTCTAGTCAGGCAAAAAATAAATAAAGATTTGTAGAATATCTTGAACAAAGAATCTTTTGCCAAGAAAGAAATGATTTTACAAATATTAATTTCTTTTTTTTATTGACTATAGACTATAATATAAAATGGCTTTGATTATCAGCGTTTCATTTTGCAAACATCGTTAGTATTGATGTAAAGCAATGTGATTTGTCTGCATCCTTATTTTTATAAGCAACTTTTAATCATTTGCTGATATTAATGAACCAAAATTGCAAGCTAAGAAATAAAACTTCTCAAATAATATATTTCATTTTTGGTTGACTTGACTAAAATATATCATTCTATTTCTTATCAGCTTTTCATTTTGCAAACTGTAAAGCGATGTGTTTTCTCTGCATCCTTTTATTGTTATAATATTTAAATTCATTGCTGATAACAATGACAAAATTATTGGTTGATAAGAAAGAAAAGATTTTACAACTATTTTTTTTCTTTGGAGATTGACCTCACTAATATAGAATTGCTTTTATTATCAGCATTACATTTTGCAAACATCGTTATTGTGTAGGATAAGCAATCTGCTTTATTGGCATTCTTTTGCTTGTAATAAATTTTAACTTCATTACTGAAAACCAAAGGATGCAGATAAATCACATTCTTTACTATTAATACTAACGAAGTATGCAAAATGAAATGCTGATAAGAACAGCAATTCTATATTAGTCTACTCAAGAAAAAAGCAATCACTTTTTGTTAAAATCTTTTCTTTCTTAGCAAGACATTCTTTAGTCATTGCTCTCAGATAACAAGGCATAAACAATCTCTTGCAAATAAAGAAAAGATTTTACAAAGATTTATAGTTTTTTTCTTGCATAGACTAATGTAGAATGGCTTTGATTATCAGCTTTTCATTTTGCAAAGATAGTTAGTCTTGATGCAAAGCTATGTGATTTACCTGCATCTTGATTTTATGGAGCATCTTTTAATTCATTTCTAATATATCAAGTAAACAAAATTGCAAGCTAATAAATAAAAGTTTTCAAATTATATATTTGCTTTTTGGTTGACTTGACTATAATATCCAATTCCATTTGATATAACCTTTTACAAATTCATACTTTGTTATTATTTATATAAAACGATGTGTTTTCACTGAAACATTTGAGTTTTAATCAATGTAACATAATTTCTGCTAAAAATGAGTGAAAAATGTATTTCAAAGAAAGAAAAGATTTTACAAAGATTTCTTTCGTTTGAGCTTGACCTAACTAATATAGAATTGCTTTTATTTTCATCATTACATTTTGCAAACATAGTTAAAATAACGAAAAAAGCAATACCTTTTTTGTTAAAATCTTTTGTTTCATAGCAAGACATTTTGTAGTCATTGCTCTCAGCAATCAATTACAAGTTTCAGATAACAAGTCATAAACTATCTGTTGCAAATAAAGAAAAGATTTTACAAAGATTTATAGTTTGTTTCTTGCAAAGACTAACATAGAATGGCTTTTCTTATCATCCTTAAACTATGCAAACATCGTAAGTGTTGATGCAAAGCAATATTCTTTATCTGCATCCCTTTGCTTGTAATACATTTTAAATTCATTGCTGAAAAACAAAGGATGCATATAAATCTTATTCTTTCCTATCAATACTAACAAAGTTTTCTAAATGAAATGCTGATAAGAACAGCAATTCTATATTAGTCTACTCAAGAAAAAAGCAATAACTATTTTTTAAAATCTTTTCTTTCTTAGCAAAACATTATTTATTCATTGCTCTCAGCAATGAATTAAACGTTTCTAATAACAATGAACAAACAATCAATTGCTAAGAAAGAAAAGATGTTACAAATATTTATTTGTTTTTTTGCTTGACTATACACTATAATATAGAATGGCTTTGATTATCAGCTTTTCATTTTGCAAAGATAGTTAGTCTTGATGCAAAGCTATGTGATTTACCTGCATCTTGATTTTATGGAGCAGCTTTTAATTCATTTCTAATATATCAAGTAAACAAAATTGCAAGCTAATAAATAAAAGTTTTCAAATTATATATTTCCTTTTTGGTTGACTTGACTATAATATCCAATTACATTACATATAACCTTTTCAATTTTCATACTTTTTTATTTCTACAAAACGATGTGTTTTCACTGCAATATTTGATTTTTAATAAATGGGACATAACATTTTGCTCGTTGTTGTCTATGGGGATTCTATGAAAGACGCGATGCTGCTCAGTAAGATTTCAAAATACAGAGTGCTGAATGAAGAAACTGAAACATTGATATAATGTATCGGAGTACAGATGGTACAATTGCGCATGCGCATAGTTTTGCAGATAGAGAACGCGCACGCTTAGTTACGCTTAGTTACGCTTACAGAGGTTGGGAGCGCATAAATCATTTTCATAGACAAAGCCGGAAGAAAGCGAGGGGGAGGAGGAAGCGGTGAAAAAACGGTCAGAATAAAAATAAGATTTATTTATAAGTAATTTTATTTTTTAAAAAACAAAGTTAGCGACTATAATGTTGGTCACATAATATGTTAAAAAATTAATTGAACTAACCAAAACTTTACCTTCACTTTAAAATGCCTATAAATACACCCCTCACCACACCCACAAATCAGTTTAACGAATAGCCAAGAAGTGGGGTGATAAGAAAAAAGTGCGAAGCATATAAAATAAGGAATTGGAATAATTGTGCTTTATACAAAAAAATCATAACCACCACAAAAAAGGGTGGGCCTCATGGACTCTTGTTAATATGAAAGAAATGAATTTATCAGGTAAGTTCTTACATAAATTATGTTTTCTTTCATGTAATTAACAAGAGTCCATGAGCTAGTGACGTATGGGATAATGAATACCCAAGATGTGGATCTTTCCACACAAGAGTCACTAAAGAGGGAGGGATAAAATAAAGACAGCCAATTCCTGCTGAAAATAATAATCCACACCCAAAATAAAGTTTAATGAAAAACATAAGCAGAAGATTCAAACCGAAACCACTGCCTGAAGTACCTTTCTACCAAAAACTGCTTCAGAAGAAGAGAATACATCAAAATGGTAGAATTTAGTAAAAGTATGCAAAGAGGACCAAGTCGCTGCTTTGCAAATCTGATCAACTGAAGCTTCATTCCTAAACGCCCAGGAAGTAGAAACTGACCTAGTAGAATGAGCTGTAATCCTCTGAGGCGGAGTCTTACCCGATTTAACATAGGCAAGATGAATTAAAGATTTCAACCAGGATGCCAAAGAAATGGCAGAAGCTTTCTGGCCTTTTCTAGAACCAGAAAAGATGACAAATAGACTAGAAGTCTTTCGGAAAGATTTAGTAGCTTCAACATAATATTTCAAAGCTCTAACAACATCCAAAGAATGTAACGATTTCTCCTTAGAATTCTTAGGATTAGGACATAATGAAGGAACCACGATTTCTCTACTAATGTTGTTGGAATTCACAACCTTAGGTAAAAATTCAAAAGAAGTTCGCAACACCGCCTTATCCTGATGAAAAATCAGAAAAGGAGACTCACAAGAAAGAGCAGATAATTCAGAAACTCTTCTGGCAGAAGAGATGGCCAAAAGGAACAAAACTTTCCAAGAAAGCAATTTAATGTCCAATGAATGCATAGGTTCAAACGGAGGAGCTTGAAGAGCTCCCAGAACCAAATTCAAACTCCATGGAGGAGAAATTGATTTAATGACAGGTTTTATACGAACCAAAGCTTGTACAAAACAATGAATATCAGGAAGAATAGCAATCTTTCTGTGAAAAAGAACAGAAAGAGCAGAGATTTGTCCTTTCAAGGAACTTGCGGACAAACCCTTATCTAAACCATCCTGAAGAAATTGTAATATTCTCGGAATTCTAAAAGAATACCAAGAAAAATGATGAGTAAGACACCAAGAAATATAAGTCTTCCAGACTCTATAATATATCTCTCTAGATACAGATTTACGAGCCTGTAACATAGTATCAATCACAGAGTCAGAGAAACCTCTTTGACTAAGAATCAAGCGTTCAATCTCCATACCTTTAAATTTAAGGATTTCAGATCCGGATGGAAAAAAGGACCTTGCGACAGAAGGTCTGGTCTTAACGGAAGAGTCCATGGTTGGCAAGATGCCATCCGGACAAGATCCGCATACCAAAACCTGTGAGGCCATGCCGGAGCTATTAGCAGAACAAACGAGCATTCCCTCAGAATCTTGGAGATTACTCTTGGAAGAAGAACTAGAGGCGGAAAGATATAGGCAGGATGATACTTCCAAGGAAGTGATAATGCATCCACTGCCTCCGCCTGAGGATCCCGGGATCTGGACAGATACCTGGGAAGTTTCTTGTTTAGATGAGAGGCGATCAGATCTATCTCTGGAAGCCCCCACATTTGAACAATCTGAAGAAATACCTCTGGGTGAAGAGACCATTCGCCCGGATGCAACGTTTGGCGACTGAGATAATCCGCTTCCCAATTGTCTACACCTGGGATATGAACCGCAGAGATTAGACAGGAGCTGGATTCCGCCCAAACCAAAATTCGAGATACTTCTTTCATAGCCAGAGGACTGTGAGTCCCTCCTTGATGATTGATGTATGCCACAGTTGTGACATTGTCTGTCTGAAAACAAATGAACGATTCTCTCTTCAGAAGAGGCCAAAACTGAAGAGCTCTGAAAATTGCACGGAGTTCCAAAATATTGATCGGTAATCTCACCTCCTGAGATTCCCAAACTCCCTGTGCCGTCAGAGATCCCCACACAGCTCCCCAACCTGTGAGACTTGCATCTGTTGAAATTACAGTCCAGGTCGGAAGAACAAAAGAAGCCCCCTGAATTAAACGATGGTGATCTGTCCACCACGTTAGAGAGTGTCGAACAATCGGTTTTAAAGATATTAATTGAGATATCTTCGTGTAATCCCTGCACCATTGGTTCAGCATACAGAGCTGAAGAGGTCGCATGTGAAAACGAGCAAAGGGGATCGCGTCCGATGCAGCAGTCATGAGACCTAGAATTTCCATGCATAAGGCTACCGAAGGGAATGATTGTGACTGAAGGTTTCGACAAGCTGTAATCAATTTTAGACGTCTCTTGTCTGTTAAAGACAGAGTCATGGACACTGAATCTATCTGGAAACCCAGAAAGGTTACCCTTGTTTGAGGAATCAAAGAACTTTTTGGTAAATTGATCCTCCAACCATGATCTTGAAGAAACAACACAAGTCGATTCGTATGAGACTCTGCTAAATGTAAAGACTGAGCAAGTACCAAGATATCGTCCAAATAAGGAAATACCACAATACCCTGTTCTCTGATTACAGACAGAAGGGCACCGAGAATCTTTGTGAAAATTCTTGGAGCTGTGGCAAGGCCAAACGGTAGAGCCACAAATTGGTAATGCTTGTCTAGAAAAGAGAATCTCAGGAACTGAAAATGATCTGGATGAATCGGAATATGCAGATATGCATCCTGTAAATCTATTGTGGACATATAATTCCCTTGCTGAACAAAAGGCAATATAGTCCTTACAGTTACCATCTTGAACGTTGGTATCCTTACATAACGATTCAATAATTTTAGATCCAGAACTGGTCTGAAGGAATTCTCCTTCTTTGGTACAATGAAGAGATTTGAATAAAACCCCATCCCCTGTTCCGGAACTGGAACTGGCATAATTACTCCAGCCAACTCTAGATCTGAAACACAATTCAGAAATGCTTGAGCTTTCACTGGATTTACTGGGACACGGGAAAGAAAAAATCTCTTTGCAGGAGGTCTCATCTTGAAACCAATTCTGTACCCTTCTGAAACAATGCTCTGAATCCAAAGATTGAGAACAGAATTGATCCAAATTTCTTTGAAAAAACGTAACCTGCCCCCTACCAGCTGAACTGGAATGAGGGCCGTACCTTCATGTGAACTTAGAAGCAGGCTTTGCCTTTCTAGCAGGCTTGGATTTATTCCAGACTGGAGATGGTTTCCAAACTGAAACTGCTCCTGAGGACGAAGGATCAGGCTTTTGTTCTTTGTTGAAACGAAAGGAACGAAAACGATTGTTAGCCCTGTTTTTACCTTTAGATTTTTTATCCTGTGGTAAAAAAGTTCCTTTCCCACCAGTAACAGTTGAAATAATAGAATCCAACTGAGAACCAAATAATTTGTTTCCCTGGAAAGAAATGGAAAGTAGAGTTGATTTAGAAGCCATATCAGCATTCCAAGTCTTAAGCCATAAAGCTCTTCTGGCTAAGATAGCTAGAGACATAAACCTAACATCAACTCTAATAATATCAAAAATGGCATCACAGATAAAATTATTAGCATGCTGAAGAAGAATAATAATATCATGAGAATCACGATTTGCTACTTGTTGCGCTAGGGTTTCCAACCAAAAAGTTGAAGCTGCAGCAACATCAGCCAATGATATAGCAGGTCTAAGAAGATTACCTGAACACAGATAAGCTTTTCTTAGAAAGGATTCAATTTTTCTATCTAAAGGATCCTTAAACGAGGTACCATCTGACGTAGGAATGGTAGTACGTTTAGCAAGGGTAGAAATAGCCCCATCAACTTTAGGGATTTTGTCCCAAAATTCTAACCTGTCAGGCGGAACAGGATATAATTGCTTAAAACGTTTAGAAGGAGTAAATGAATTACCCAATTTATCCCATTCTTTGGAAATCACTGCAGAAATAGCATTAGGAACAGGAAAAACTTCTGGAATAACCGCAGGAGCTTTAAAAACCTTATCCAAACGTATAGAATTAGTATCAAGAGGACTAGAATCCTCTATTTCTAAAGCAATTAGTACTTCTTTAAGTAAAGAGCGAATAAATTCCATCTTAAATAAATATGAAGATTTATCAGCATCAATCTCTGAGATAGAATCCTCTGAATCAGAAGAGTCCAAAGAATCAGAATGATGGTGTTCATTTAAAAATTCATCTGTAGAGAGAGAAGATTTAAAAGACTTTTTACGTTTACTAGAAGGAGAAATAACAGACAAAGCCTTCTTTATGGATTCAGAAACAAAATCTCTTATGTTATCAGGAACATTCTGCACCTTAGATGTTGAGGGAACTGCAACAGGCAATGGTACATTACTAAAGGAAATATTATCTGCTTTAACAAGTTTGTCATGACAATTATTACAAACAACAGCTGGAGGAATAGCTACCAAAAATTTACAGCAGATACACTTAGCTTTGGTAGATCCAGCAGGCAGTGATTTTCCTGTAGTATCTTCTGGCTCAGATGCAACGTGAGACATCTTGCAATATGTAAGAGAAAAAACAACATATAAAGCAAAATAGATCAAATTCCTTATAAGACAGTTTCAGGAATGGGAAAGAATGCCAAATATCAAGCTTCTAGCAACCAGAAGCAAATGAAAAATGAGACTGAAATAATGTGGAGACAAAAGCGACGCCCATATTTTTTAGCGCCAAATAAGACGCCCACATTATTTGGCGCCTAAATGCTTTTGGCGCCAAAAATGACGCCACATCCGGAACGCCGACATTTTTGGCGCAAAATAACGTCAAAAAATGACGTAACTTCCGGCGACACGTATGACGCCGGAAACGGAAAAGAATTTTTGCGCCAAAAAGTCCGCGCCAAGAATGACGCAATAAAATGAAGCATTTTCAGCCCCCGCGAGCCTAACAGCCCACAGGGAAAAAAGTCAAATTTTTGAGGTAAGAAAAATATGATAATTCAATGCATAATCCCAAATATGAAACTGACTGTCTGAAAATAAGGAAAGTTGAACATTCTGAGTCAAGGCAAATAAATGTTTGAATACATATATTTAGAACTTTATAAATAAAGTGCCCAACCATAGCTTAGAGTGTCACAGAAAATAAGACTTACTTACCCCAGGACACTCATCTACATGTTTGTAGAAAGCCAAACCAGTACTGAAACGAGAATCAGTAGAGGTAATGGTAAATATAAGAGTATATCGTCGATCTGAAAAGGGAGGTAAGAGATGAATCTCTACGACCGATAACAGAGAACCTTATGAAATAGACCCCGTAGAAGGAGATCACTGCATTCAATAGGCAATACTCTCTTCACATCCCTCTGACATTCACTGCACGCTGAGAGGAAAACCGGGCTCCAACTTGCTGCGGAGCGCATATCAACGTAGAATCTAGCACAAACTTACTTCACCACCTCCCTTGGAGGCAAAGTTTGTAAAAACTGATTTGTGGGTGTGGTGAGGGGTGTATTTATAGGCATTTTAAGGTTTGGGAAACTTTGCCCCTCCTGGTAGGAATGTATATCCCATACGTCACTAGCTCATGGACTCTTGTTAATTACATGAAAGAAATCAAGCCAGCCATGTGGAAAAAAAATAGGCCCCAATAAGTTTTGTCACCAAACATATATAAAAACGATTAACATGCCAGCAAACGTTTGGTATCAGGCTTATTAACAGAGATACATACTCTTATAAAAGTGTAATATAAGTCGCTATCACTGCATTTAAGGCTTAACTTACATTAATCCGGTATCAGCAGCATTTTTCTAGCAAATTCCATCCCTAGAAATATGTTAACTGCACATACCTTATTGCAGGAAAACCTGCACGCCATTCCCCCTCTGAAGTTACCTCACTCCTCAGAATATGTGAGAACGGCAGTGGATCTTAGTTACTTCTACTAAGATCATAGAAATCACAGGCAGATTCTTCTTCTAATGCTGCCTGAGATGAAACTGTACACTCCGGTACCATTTAAAAATAACAAACTTTTGATTGAAGTTAAAAAACTAACTATAATACACCACTCTCCTCTTACTACGTCCATCTTTGTTGAGAGTTGCAAGAGAATGACTGGATATGGCAGTGAGGGGAGGAGCTATATAGCAGCTCTGCTGTGGGTGATCCTCTTGCAACTTTCTGTTGGGAAGGAGAATATCCCACAAGTAATGGATGATCCGTGGACTGGATACACTTAACAAGAGAAAAAAAGAATAAATACATACATAGACCTGTATCTATATTTGTACTTCTCAAGGGCTTCTTAATATCCAAAACTTTATCTTGCATATCACAGGCTTTAATGTTAGCTTTAGTACCTGAGGGCTGTTAAGATATCATTACTCATTTAATGCTTAGTTATTAGCAGTCAATCAGAATCTTTCAAATGTTGCAGGCAATGTTTTCCATGCTCCACTTTCCTTCAGAGCCAAGTATTGCCACAATCGCAACATAATACACATTCTATTTATAAGAATGAAGGAGAGGAAAAAAAATTAAAAAAACGGTACCTTACTCCCACTGCTGTTATATTTTCCCTAGAGCACTCCTCTGTAACCCGCAGCTTGGTCGGCTATCCTAGAGGGAGGGTCTCGCCTGTTGTTAATGGTGAGTAGGGTAGAAATCCTTGCCTGAATTTCAAGGGCTGACTCATCACATCGGAGCATATGCCATCCCTCCTGGCCGTGGCTTATACCCAGAACATCCAGTTTGTCTTATCCGACGTCACTTTGCCAACCTGCAGACCCACTTTACCTCCGTGGGTTTGTTGATATGCAGCCCTGCTGCTAGACGGAGCTTGCTTGCTGGTAGGCGCCCAGTACACAGCCCCTTCCCTCTCCACCTTGCTCTGCAGTCGCGCAACTCCTCAGACAACTTCCTGCGTGATGTGTGATAGCACCACTATGCTACTCCTCCCCAGCCAACAATAATCAGGTTTCAACTTTTTTTCATATTCCTTTTAAACATTTGACTGATTTTGCCATTTGTACCTGTATCAAATACCTCAGGATTTATCTAGCCTCCTTCCTCGCAGGACTATTAGATTTTAATTACAAGCAGTGGGGACCTCTGCAGAGGCCTTAGATTAAATCAGACAAAAGGTACTGCATCTGAGGCAGCAACTATTGACCCAACAAACGCCATGCACATCGCCACTGAAGCGCAAAGATTATCTTTTAGACACTGAGTCTATCAGAAATCTTAGAAAAGACACTTGAGTGCTTTGAACTAGCAAACTTTTTGGTACATTTATGCACCAACTATGACTCTTGAGCAAGGCCAGCAATGTATGCATTCACATGTCTTACAGCCTGCCTGTACCAGAATATTGCCCAGGTAAGAGGCTATTGAAATTCCCTGAGACGTTGCAACCACCATTAAGGTTCCCAAAAACTTGATTAACACCCTAGGTGACATCACCAGACCAAACTGAAGGACCACAAACTGACAATGACGGTCCAGGCAGGAAAACAACAGAAACAACTGATCTTGATGAATAAGAATATGCAGGTAGTGGTCCTTCAAGTCTACTGTAGACATGAATTGGTCTTTCTGAACTAGCTGGACAATAGTTTTAAATGAAGGAACTATGAATAAGCGCCACTAGGGGGCGTGAAACACGTAAGACTGGCCTTGTATGCTTGCCTGCCCTCTGTTTGTAAACACACCATGTTTTTATGTGTCTCAATAAAGAGATGGGTTTTTTTTTTTTACACTAACCGAGTAGTGCCTGCGTTTCCTTGCTCTCAGGTATTTCTCCACCTTTTAGTATATAATTAGTATATAATTAAAAGTCGACTAGTGGGATCAGTTGTTCCTTGGATATTTTTTTTTTATAAAAACCACCTATGTAGCCATCTGGGCCTGGAGCTATGTTGCTTTTAAGTTGTTTAATAGCAATGCTTATCTCTTGTGATGTGATTTGGGCATTCAGGTTGGATATAGTTTCACTTTATTTAGGTAAGTAGCAATTGTCTAAAAAGGTTTTAATTTGATGTGCACTATTCTTATTTTGATCTGTTTTCAAATTGTACAACGATTGGTAAAAGTCTGCAAGAGCATTCATTATGTTTGAGGGATTATTGCTAATCTTGCCGTCTGTTGTATGTAGCTGTGGAACTGATGTGTTCCTGGTAATGTTTCTAATCTTCCTAGCCAAAATCTGATCTGGCTTATTAGCGTAAATAAAATATTGTGCCTCAATAATTCTAAGAGAAGCTAGTGCCTCTTTATTCATTAAGGCATCTAACTTATCTTTTTTCATTTTGAGTGTGTTAGCTAATGTGGTTGTTCTGTTCTCAATATGTTGTTTCTGCAGCTGTTCTAGCGCTTGTTTTTTTGTTTAATTATGTTGCTTTTTGTTTTCTGAATAGAAGCTTTCTCCTGAATTAAAATACCTCGCAAGTAAGCTTTAAAGGCACCCCATGCATACAGAGGATTATCAATTGAGCCCTTGTTTGCAAGCCAAAAATCTCTAATAAGCTTTATAAGTTTTTGACACGTCCTCTCAGCATGGATGGGTCTAATGTCCAGTTTCTAATTCTAGATGGGTCAAAGAAACCCCTTAGGGAGACTTCAACAATAGAATGATCAGATAATGTTGTTTGTGATATATTTGTATCTGTCATCAAGGGACATAAAATTTGACTGATAAAGATATAGTCGATCCTAGAATAGGATTTATGAGCTGCTAAATAATATGTAAAGTTTTTACCTTTTCTATTGCGTATTCACCAACTATCAATTAGATTATGATCTAGAATCAGATCACTCAAAATTTTAGAGGAAGATTTTATTGGAGCTGGGGATCTATCAATCTGATCATTCACTGTTAAATTAAAGTCTCCTGCTAGGATTATCTCATATTTTTTCCATGAAGTTAATATTTAAGTAATTATCATTGATTGAGATTATCATTTGGAGCATAAATGATTCCTAAGACTATCGAGCTTCCCCCGTAATATAATAAATCTCCCTTCTGGATCCCTAATCACCTCTTCCTTCTGGAAATTAAGAGCTAAATTTAGTAAAATAGAAACCCCTCTCTTTTTCTGTCTGCCGATTGCATGGTATTGGATCGGAAAGGCCGCATCCCAAAACTTTGGAGTGTGTGCGAATGTGAAGTGTGTATCTTGCTGCATATTAATTTGTGCTTTGCTTGCTTTGTACTCAGCTATGGCCTTTTTCCAGGGGCGGAACTACCGGTGATGCAGTGGTCGTGACCGGGCCCCCGGGAGGTCCCCCATGAGGGGGGCCCCAGCACAATTTTTTTTTATTTTTTAAACTTTTTTTTTTCTTATTTTCTTGCCACCGCCCCCCCTCCTTCATCTGCTGTCTACTGATACTCCTCCTGAAAATTTTAAATCAGAGTGTTGCCGCGGGTTACCATGGCAACGCTCTGAAACATTTCCTGCTTAGCGGGAAAGGAGAGACCTGCATGATGCAGAGCTGCAGGCAGCTGACATCACCAAGCAGACTCCACATTGCCCAGCGTTGCTGGTAAGTGACACTGTACTTCATATGTCATCACAATGAAAGGAAAATGAATATCTGTTAGTGGTGGGATTCTTTTTCTAGGCACTAGGGAAGAGTCACACAGTTTAATTACTTTGCTACACAACACTTGGTTTAAACAAGAGGAGTTTTTTCTTGTTCCTTAATAGTAATTCTGCCACTAACATGAAGAGCTTTACCCTCTGATAAGGTTTGTGATTTATATATTTTGGTCAGATCCAATAGACTGGAAAATATAATTTATTTTGTTTAAATACATTTCTCTGTTTTGTATATCAATGTCTTATTTACATGTATAGATATTAAACACTTAAAGGGACACTGAACCCAATTTTTTTCTTTCGTGATTCAGATAGAGTATGCCATTTTAAGCAACTTTCTAATTTACTCCTATTATCAATTTTTCTTCGTTCTCTTGCTATATTTATTTGAAAAAGAAGGCATCTAAGCTTTTTTTTGTTCACAACTCTGGACAGGACTTTTTTATTGGTGGATTAATTTATCCACCAATCAGCATGGACAACCCAGGTTGTTCACAAAAAATGGGCCGGCATCTAAACTTACATTCTTGCATTTCAAATAAAGATACCAAGAGAATGTAGAAAATTTGATTATAGGAGTAAATTAGAAAGTTGCTTAAAATTGCACGCTCTATCTGAATCACGAAAGAAAATATTTGGGTACAGTGTCCCTTTAAATAGAATTTGTAATACAGTAGATAGATTAGATAGCAAGATAGATTAGGTAGATAGACATATAGATAAATAAATAGACCTCATTGTGGATTATTTAAAAACATTAATATTACTTTAAAAAAATCTATTTTTCAAAATGTTTTAGTGCACTGAGATTTAAATTGCATTTAAAGAGAGTTAATTGAATATTACAGCAAAGTTATGCAGTCTTGGCAAATCTATCTAGTTGGAATAGTAAATAACTATATTTAAAACAGGTCTTATAAAAATTACAACTAATGCTAAATAAATGCATGAAATACTGTATATTATATGTTAAGTGAAACATAATTCTAAAATTGCTAAATAGGTTTTGTGTTCTAAAACAAATTGCTACACATGATTGTATTACTCACTTTATAATGTTTTAACAGAAAACAAATGGGTCATTTGAATTGTAATTTTTTTAATAAAATGCCGGGCAATGGTATGAGATTGCATCTGACTGAGGGTGAATTTAATACGCAGGTAATATCTGAGAGAAATAACCTTTAATATAGGGTCTTAATGTACTTATTCATAGAATCAGTGACAACTGAACAGGGTTTGCAGGCAAGAAATGCAAACTCAATAATACTAGAATAATTTTCATAAAGATACACAATAGATATACTGTACATAAACACACACACTCGTTACCTGTACTTCATCAGAAGGATCATGAATGGTTATGAATGTGTCTTATCTCTTTGATACAGTCTGCATAGCTTTTTTTTAAAGAGGGACATACATAAACAAGTACAAAGACAGTGTCTGCATATACCCATCCTCACTGGCCTTGAAAACCATTAGCTCCCTATAAATATATATAGACATGTATTAGACAAAAAGCTTCTCTTACCCATATCACACAGGAGACACAGTATGTTAGTTTTCCTTTGTTAATAAAGCTTACAATGATAGATACATACAATATACAGTGCACACAGAATCTTGTAAAGGGCTTCGCTACCTAGATGACAGTTCTGACTTTGGCTAGACTCAGACTACAACATTTTTAACTTGACCTTGGGCCCTGTTACTGCTCAGCCCCATACAGAGCTGGTCTGCCCACTACTGAAGTGATGTGAGGTTGCTCTGTCTGTTTGCCCAGTCACAATATGCAATAACAGGCTTAAAATAAAACCTACCAAGCCAACAATTCATATTACTGAGAAATATGTGAAGATTAGTATGGAGGTCAGCAAAATCCCACTCTAAACACTGCAGAATACCTTAAAGGGACATTCTAGCCAAAATTGGAATCCACGTTGATGCATTTCGGTTTTGAATAGAAGCAATTTTGTAATACACATGTATTAACAAAAATGCTTCTAGTAAAAGCTATAGCTGTTTCAAAAGAGTATTTAAGTATGCACCGTGCACCAGCATTTTAAACACAGCACTTGCTTAGAGAGCATAAGGGGCTTGTACCACTTGGTAATGACTCAATTTGTTAATTGTTAGCAGGATAGAAGCCCTTCTGGTGCTATGATCAGCTGCAGTATTTAAAATGCTGGTGCACTGAGAATATCTAGCTATGCTTCACGTGCAGAGAAAAATGTCAACACTAAAACAGTGATAACTGTTACTAGAAACATTTTTGCCAATACAAGAATATTGCAAATATGTTTCTATTGAAAGATGTAATTAATCTACGTGCATTAAAATTTTGACTGGAATGTCCCTTTAATAACTAACTTAACCCACATTAAAAATATATGATCTGCCAAATATCTCTTAAATTTTGATTTATCTTTGTTTTACACTTTTATCTCTATATCTCTACGGCTTATACATTATTGTGTGTAGGGGATTTTGTTGTTGTGACGATCAAGTACTAAGGTAAAAAAAACAAATAGTTTCATATAGTTAGGGGGCAGTTGATTATTACTTAAGACATTAATTGCAAAGTCAGTTTGCTGATAAATATATTAACTGTGAATTGGTGCTTTTAGGAGAAAAAAAATCAACATGTAATATTTTATTTAATTAGATGGATAGATAGGTCTTTATGTTATAACCAACTGGCAGCTGGAAGGACACAGCATAACATATCAAAGGTGAGGCTGGGTCTTTTCTATGTCAATAAAATATCCCTGGAGGAAATTGGGGCTATCTAATTCCCACCCTTATATCTCCTTACAGCTATCTGCATTTGAAGTTGAGGGCAATATTTTACAAAAGTCACTGGCTAAATGCCAGTGCTGAAGTCCAAAGCATCTTAAAATTCCCATGTGTGAGTCTTTTTGGGGAAAACACAAAAAAAAGAGAGGGCATTCCCAAATTATTTTGATCTTTTTTTGTCTCCATAATCTCCATACACACACACATATATATATATATATATGAACAAACGAAAAAAAGGGGGAGTAGGTAATTGCGCCAAAATTGGAGACAAGTTGTTTTACAGTTAGATGCTATACGAAAAAGTCTAATGTATGCTGCTATTAGTGGTGTCTCAACCCTCCTTGGTGAGACTAAAGCAGAAAAATGGTGAACAGGGTTTGTTCTAATAGCGCTTGCAGAAGATGTTCCTCATATGCATATGGTGGGGAGAATACAAGAAGACAAATATCCCAAATGAGTAATAGATCAAATAGATCAATTAAATGCTAATAAATGCTCACCTGTTGGTTCACAGGGTCCTGCGATCAGCGTTGAGTGAATGATATTGGTATTTATAGACACAAAGAAAAGGGTACACCACATAGGATCAAAAAATGATGAAAGAATATATACAAAGAGAAATGGTGTGTATATATCTTATTAGTAATTTGGGCCCAGAGAGACAACAACTGGAATATGTAGGACTTTCCTATTCTAACCACTCTGTATGTTTGGACAGAGGGTAGAGATTAAGGAAATTCCTATTTAATATAAGCTGATATCCAAAAATATATGGAAACATTTTTTTTTTTTTTTAAATGAAAAAATCTATATACATAAAAATATATAACAAACTTTTTATTAATAAAATTTAAAAGAATTTATTTAAAAAATGGCAGAGTACATGTGTTAAAAAACAAAACAAAAAAAACACAAAAAAATGAAATCGGTAGATTAGATAGGGGGGAAAAATTATATTATAAATTTGTTGTATATACAATGGGTTGTAAAATATATATATATATATAAAAGTGGAGTGATAAAAAAATATATAATATATATGTATATATGTCCCAGGACATACTTGAAAACGAGAGAAATCTCAATGTATCCTTCCTGGTAAAATATTTTATAAATAAATAAATAAAAATATAATATATAAAAAAGTTGATAGAATGGGCTAGATGGAAATAAACAATATAAAAACTAACAAGGCGCAATATAAAGTGTAGTGTGAAGACACTAATGAGGAAATGTGGGTCCGCCGAGTGCGGATGTTAATGTACTGTATAAGGAGTGTAATGGATGTGATAAATACCACGGTGAACTATAGAATAAAATGTATATATAGCCAGAGAGCACGAAGTAAAATAGTATGTCCGAGAGGCTAAAGACTTACTTGTGCAGTGCAATGCGGGTTACGGGGGTCTAGTTCAGAGAAAAAAGCTGATTGAACAGCTGTAAAAGAGTTGCTGCATGGAGCAGCTGGCGAACACGCCTGATGGGGAAGTCGGAATTCCGGATGTGACGTCACAAACGTGTGTCACGTGCCTTACGCGTTTCGGGAGCGTATCAGCTCACTTTATCAGAGGCTATGGATCCATTCGCATCCTAGTGGCCCTTAAATAGCGTAAAGCTATTCAATCAAGGGCTAATAAGAGCGGGATGACATCTAATTGACTAGATGTAAATTGCTTAGTTGCAACAAAAAAATATAATTTAATAAAAAATGGATGTATAAAAATGCTAGAGAAATTGTCTTGCGTACAATTTCGTAGTGTAAGGATCATAAGTAAAAGATTCCCCAGTGGGAATAATTACAACTATGTAATAAAACTATATATAAGTACTTAAACTGATATATCACTCAGACATTGCCTGATGTTAAAACAGGCATGGAACATTAAGGCCAGATAGTTTAATTAGCACCATGATGCGAATAAAAATAGAGAAAAAATCTTATAGTTTTAGAAACATAAAATATGAGAATAGAAATGAAGAGAATACTTTGCACGTATTTTTAAAAATGAAGAGAACAATTAGCATGTGTTTTTTTTAAAAAGAGTGCAAATTTAAGTTATTTGAGGGTGTAGTAATAAAAAGAAATATAATCAATTTTATGAGTATATGTGTATGTATATATATGTAAGTAAACACATATATATAATGATAGGAACTTTCTGAAAAACAGATTATGTGGTTGAGGCTAAGTGTGTTTTAATTTCAGTGTTTTTGTGTTCTATTATTCAAAGAAAGGCTGCCAGATCTATATCTGTATTTAAGCCATATGGTTTCCTGGTTCTTAATTTATGGATCCAGTACGTCTCTCTCTTTCTTACCTGGAGTAACCTATTCTCTCCTATTTTATATGGAATTTGTTCAATAGCCTTACATTTTAGGCCCTCCACACTTTTTTCATGGAATTCCTCGAAGTGGGTCCCAATGCCATACTCTGGTTGATCACTGGTGATATTTTTTACATGTTCAAGGCATCTAGTCTTCAAGGTCCTTTTAGTTCTACCTATATATATTTTATTACAGCTACACGTAAGTTGGTAAACGACATATTCCGATTTGCAGTTCATAAAGCTGTCAATTTCATACTTGTTGTCTTCATTATCTCTAATCCATTTATTTTCCTCCTTATTCTTACTGACATGTTCGCAGCACACACAGTTTTTCCTGTTGCATTTATGGAAACCTTTAGTTTTTATTTTTAACCAATTTCGCTGTGTGAGCGTCTTCTTGGTCTTTAGTTTTGTTGGAGCTAGCATGTTTTTAAGATTTGTGTTTTTCTTGTAAGTAATTTTTGGTTTCTCAGGTAGTGTCTCCTTTAAGAGAGGGTCCCTTTTAAGCAGATGCCAATGTTTATTTAGTATTTATTATTATTATCTTTGGCCCCACTATTGTATGTGGTGATAAACCTGGGGCAAGTGGTGTAGTCCCTCTCTGTGTTGCTTGTGTTTTCTTGTTTTTTCTGGTTTAGTAGATCCTCTCGATCTATTTTGCTTACCCTTTCATAAGCCTTATCTACTGTTTTCTGTTATACTTTTTATTATAGAACTTTCGTTTGAGGTTTACTGCTGTTTCCTCAAAATCTTGTTTTCTAGAACAATTTCTTTTTATCCGCTGAAATTGGCCATACGGAATATTACTGATCCACTTCATGTGGTGGTTGCTGATGGCATGCAAATAGCCATTTTTATCGGTATCCTTAGTATAAATTTTTGTTTCTATCTGTTCATTTTCTATAAAGATTGTAATATCTAGAAAATGTATTTCTCTCTTACTCCATGTGTTAGTAAATTTCAGATTCCAATCATTCTGATTAATAGAGTGGACAAATTCTTCAAAGTGGTTCTCATCCTCGTTCCAAATAATTATGATATCATCGATAAACCTCTTCCATGTGATGATATTTTTCAAAAATGTGTTATTTTTCCATATGTATTGGTCCTCAAATGCTCCCATGTACATATTGGCAAAACTCGGGGCAAATTTCGTGCCCATTGCAGTGCCAAATTTTTGGAGAAATATTTTATTTTCAAATGTAAAATAATTCTTGGTGAGGATAAAATTAATTGCTTCTCCAATGAAGGATATTTGTTCTTTTTTGATATTTGTTTCCGTTGGCAGGGTTTGATCCACTGCGCATATACCTTTGTTGTCCTACATATTCCAGTTGTTGTATCTCTGGGCCCAAATTACTAATAAGATATATACACACCATTTCTCTTTGTATATATTCTTTCATCATTTTTTGATCCTATGTGGTGTACCCTTTTCTTTGTGTCTATAAATACCAATATCATTCACTCGACGCTGATCGCAGGACCCTGTGAACCAACAGGTGAGCATTTATTAGCATTTAATTGATCTATTTGATCTATTACTCATTTGGGATATTCGTCTTCTTGTATTCTCCCCACCATATGAGGAACATCTTCTGCAAGCGCTATTAGAACAAACCCTGTTCACCATATATATATATACAGGGAGTGCAGAATTATTAGGCAAGTTGTATTTTTGAGGATTAATTTTATTATTGAACAACAACCATGTTCTCAATGAACCCAAAAAACTCATTAATATCAAAGCTGAATAGTTTTGGAAGTAGTTTTTAGTTTGTTTTTAGTTATAGCTATTTTAGGGGGATATCTGTGTGTGCAGGTGACTATTACTGTGCATAATTATTAGGCAACTTAACAAAAAACAAATATATACCCATTTCAATTATTTATTTTTACCAGTGAAACCAATATAACATCTCAACATTCACAAATATACATTTCTGACATTCAAAAACAAAACAAAAACAAATCAGTGACCAATATAGCCACCTTTCTTTGCAAGGACACTCAAAAGCCTGCCATCCATGGATTCTGTCAGTGTTTTGATCTGTTCACCATCAACATTGCGTGCAGCAGCAACCACAGCCTCCCAGACACTGTTCAGAGAGGTGTACTGTTTTCCCTCCTTGTAAATCTCACATTTGATGATGGACCACAGGTTCTCAATGGGGTTCAGATCAGGTGAACAAGGAGGCCATGTCATTAGATTTCTTCTTTTATACCCTTTCTTGCCAGCCACGCTGTGGAGTACTTGGACGCGTGTGATGGAGCATTGTCCTGCATGAAAATCATGTTTTTCTTGAAGGATGCAGACTTCTTCCTGTACCACTGCTTGAAGAAGGTGTCTTCCAGAAACTGGCAGTAGGACTGGGAGTTGAGCTTGACTCCATCCTCAACCCGAAAAGGCCCCACAAGCTCATCTTTGATGATACCAGCCCAAACCAGTACTCCACCTCGCTGGCGTCTGAGTCGGACTGGAGCTCTCTGCCCTTTACCAATCCAGCCACGGGCCCATCCATCTGGCCCATCAAGACTCACTCTCATTTCATCAGTCCATAAAACCTTAGAAAAATCAGTCTTGAGATATTTCTTGGCCCAGTCTTGACGTTTCAGCTTGTGTGTCTTGTTCAGTGGTGGTCGTCTTTCAGCCTTTCTTACCTTGGCCATGTCTCTGAGTATTGCACACCTTGTGCTTTTGGGCACTCCAGTGATGTTGCAGCTCTGAAATATGGCCAAACTGGTGGCAAGTGGCATCTTGGCAGCTGCACGCTTGACTTTTCTCAGTTCATGGGCAGTTATTTTGCGCCTTGGTTTTTCCACACGCTTCTTGCGACCCTGTTGACTATTTTGAATGAAACGCTTGATTGTTCGATGATCACGCTTCAGAAGCTTTGCAATTTTAAGAGTGCTGCATCCCTCTGCAAGATATCTCACTATTTTTGACTTTTCTGAGCCTGTCAAGTCCTTCTTTTGACCCATTTTGCCAAAGGAAAGGAAGTTGCCTAATAATTATGCACACCTGATATAGGGTGTTGATGTCATTAGACCACACCCCTTCTCATTACAGAGATGCACATCACCTAATATGCTTAATTGGTAGTAGGCTTTCGAGCCTATACAGCTTGGAGTAAGACAACATGCATAAAGAGGATGATGTGGTCAAAATACTCATTTGCCTAATAATTCTGCACTCCCTGTATATACACACACACACACACACACACACACACTAGGAATATATAAATATTAATCCTCTAAATTGACTTTTTAACTTCTAGTTAAGTCAGTGACAGTTATAAAGAATAGAAGTTCCAGCTTTGATAGTGAATAGGTGAGTGACACTAACGTCACATGATACGTTCTGCAATACAGCATAACCCAGGTATTAACTCAATAATAATATACTGTATCTGTTCTGCATTACACAGTGCATAAGGTTTCAGTCACCAGTCTTTAAATAATTACAGACTGTTGCAAGCACCAGGCAGTATTAGAGACTCATCCTCCGCCCTGTACGTGCCATTTAATTTGCATGAGGAGCAGAGAGAGCGAGACCGTCAGTAACAGAAGTGCAGATAGTCTGCAGACTGTGGTGCAGTAATTGAAAGTGACATAGCACAGGCCTGCACATGGTGTATACATAACTATGTTGTTTTCTAAACAAATGAGTTATTGATCATGTCAGTCACCGTATTCTCTCCTTGGTCACACAGTGCAGGAGTGTTTGTTCCTTTCTCATTTTAAGTGTAAGGTGTCCTGATTAACAGATTTTTTTTTATTATTGTGTTACATGTTGCAAAAAAAAAAGAGAAAAATTAAATGTATAAAAATAAATAAAAAACATTTTTATTGGGGGGGAGGGGGGCCCTTCATGTATTCTTGCACCAGGGCCCTGAGGTTTCTAGTTACGCCTCTGCCTTTTTTACATGGGAATGTAAACCTCTTACATTATGTGATATTATTTTAAATGACATAATAGTGTTTGTGTCCATACTTAATCTTATAGTAATAATATATGGAACTCAGTCTTTGTAAAAGATTGCTTACAGACCCTTTGAATGTTTCATGTGGATGAGATCAGAAACCTTCATGTGTGGAAGACGTTAGAGGAGCGATCCACGGGTGACCAAGTGTAGAGAGGAAAGGGCTAGGAAGAAAAAGAATAAGTTAATGGGGTAAACAAAAATATATACAAAAATTGGATAGTAAGTGGGCGGCTTATAGAAGGCAAATCTAGCAGGAACCTAATAATATATATAAGGGATCAATTAATAAGATATTAAACCTTTAAAACAAACAAAAAAATCACATCAGTTGATTTTGTAATGCATAAAAGATATATTGATTCATAAAAAAAATATTCTTTAAAAGTGTTTATATTTATAAACCTTTTCTACTGGAGATACATACAATAAATATATGCTGCAATAAATTATTGCTAAAGTGCACACAGTTGATTATTGCACAATGAGTAGAATGTTTAGGTAAAAACAATTGTATGGGTGTTTATTCTAACTCTGCTACAGACAGAAGTTAGTGAGCCTGAAAAGGAGAATCAGGCAATTCAAGCATCCAAATAATTTAGTCAGTATGATAATAGTAGGTCAGTAGCCAGTTCCTCAAGATTAGCACACTATTTAGTGTGTACAAGTTGAAAAGGGCAGATAGTACCTTAAACTGTATTTTGGAGCTCCAAGTAATTTCTATCCGTGTATCCGTTGAAGGTTTGCACGGAAAGCAAATCAGCCCTGTGAATCTTTTGGTTTATGCACGAGAGAAAGCCGCAGTCAGAATTTCAGGCTTGAAAAAGGCTCCATTATGAGCCGAAACGCGTTGAGTTTTTTTTTTTTAGCTGAATTTGTCCCATACAGGACACCGTATTTGGCAGAGATTGAAGACGCAAACCCAGCTGACGGTGGTTTCCAGGAAGTGCAGGAGAGAGGAGCTCGGTGGCCTTCTCTCGTGCATCTACTTCTGCTGCTAGCTCCGCCCCCCAGGGCATGTAATTTGAAACATAGTTCCAATTTACTTTTATCACCCATTTTGCTTTGTTCTATTGGTATTCTTTGTTGAAAACTAAATTAGGTAGGCTCATTTGCTAATTTCTTAGACCTTGAAGCCTCTAATCTGAATGTATTTTGACAGTGTGCCATATAAATAACATTGAGCTCACACAAGTGAAGTTACCTAGGAGTCAGCACTGATTGGCTAAAATGCAAGTCTGTCAAAAGAACTAAAATAAGGGAGCAGTTTGCAGAGGCATAGATACAAGGTAATTACAGAGGTAAAAAGTGTATTAATATAACAGTGTTGGTTATGCAAAACTAGGGAATGGGTAATAAAGAGACTATCTATTTATACAACAAAAATTCTGGTGTTGACTGTCCCTTTAAGTAAGGAAGCACCTAGTGTTGGTTATGCAAAACTAGGGAATGGGTAATAAAGAGACTATCTATTTATACAACAAAAATTCTGGTGTTGACTGTCCCTTTAAGTAAGGAAGCACCTAGTGTTTGGCTTCCTTTCTGGCATATACGTACAATAAATATACACAGGATTAAAACCAATGTGAATATGTAATTGTATGGTGCAATACAAAGAAATAATAATATTGTATACATAGTAAACCATTTCTTATTCTCTATGGAAGCCCTGGCATTCTTGTTTCTGGCCTGCACTATTGGTTCTGACTCTAGTGTGTACCATGATCAGGGCCGGATTAATTTAGGGGCTATTGGAGCTGCCAAAATAGGCCCCTGGCTCCCAGTGCATCTCATTTTAGGAGGGGGGTTCTAGTTTCCTGTCTGTCTATTAGTGCAGGCTTTTTTCTTTATTGGATGGTAGCCCCCTGGCCTTGCTGGCCTATTGATGAGGTCGCCTGTGCAGCGTGCGAAAATTTTAGGCGTGCCAAGTCTCCAGACTCCACCTCCTCAGTGCCTCATATAAAAGATAGGTAACTGTGCCACAACTGTTTGTGGGAGTGGCGTTTCGGAAGGCGCGCAAGGCTGTGCATCGCATGTGTAAGTGCAGCTGCTGAGGGTGGTGGTGGCCAGGCCCAGCCTAGGCCCTGACTCGGTTTTGCTGGGACCAGACTCATAGAGGAGAGGACTGAGCAGAGTGAGGATGATTCCGAGGCCGAGCAGCATCAACAGCAGACATTCCAACTCTCCCTGATTGTAATAGCGGAATGCAATCTCTCTGAAACTCCAAGTACCATGATCCAATGTGGCCCAAATACGAAAAAGTGTTTCTTTAAAGGGACAGTCTACCATAGAATTGTTATTGTTTTAAAAGATAGATAATCCCTTTATTACCCATTCCCCAGTTTTGCATCACCAACACTGTTATATTAATATACTTTTTACCTCTGTGATTACCTTGTATCTAGGAACCTTCTTCCAGCCCCCTGATCACATGACTGTGACTGTTTATTATCTATTGTCTTAAATTTAGCATTGTTTTGTGCTAAATCTTAAATAACCCCCTGTGCCTGAACACAGTGTTATCTATATGGCCCACATGTACTTTCTGTCTTTGTGTTGAAAAGAGATTTAAAAAGCATGTGATAAGAGACTTATAAATTAGCATATGAGCCTACCTATGTTTAGTTTAAACTAAGAATACCAAGAGAAAAAAGGAAATTTGATGATAAAAGTAAATTGGAAAGTTGATTAAAATTAAAAGTCCTATCTAATTAATGAAAGTTTAATTTATACTAGACTGTCCCTTTAAGGAATGCATCAGTAGCCAAAAAGCCCCCACTGATTTTAGTAAAATAAAACACAGATACTACCTTAGTTACTGCACGTAATTAAACTTCGTATTCTAAAATATTTAAGCATTCAACAAGCGTACGATCACTGGAAAATAGGTTTGTTGTATGTGGTTGTGCAATAAAGCTACTGGTTTTTTTTTAATGTGACTTTAGTGGGAAGCTACTTTAATGATAAGTCTCTATCTTATTTAGGGTTTCAAGGTGTCCAATATATAACTGGGAGGGGGGGGTGGCAGCGCAGTAGCGGGTGAAGCCACCTCCCTGAAATTAGTTTTTGCAGGTTGGGATGTCTGCAACAGAGGACGAGTGAGGGGGGGGTTCAGGAGGTGGTCATCGAATGATCATGAGCGAGGTGAGGAAACTTTACTATATAACTAACTATAGGCGTGATTAGGAACCTAGCACATACAAATCACAAAAATGGAAATTCAAGTTTAAAACCATAGAGGAAGCAGCTGATAAATATGTTGCAAAGCAAACTAGCATCTATTAGCAATCTGTAACGCGGTTATATAGGCAGGTGTAACAGAATAAGTTCCAGTGCAGTAGGGAACCATCGTTTATATAGACTCAAATTTATAGCAAATTTAATACTAGATTTTTTTTGACAATTCAATATACCTTTAGTATTTTGAGATTTAATCATTTATTTTATAGATAGTGATTACGGATCAAGATTTAACTATTATTTGTTGTTTTATTATTAATTGTAATACCTGCACAGGGTACATAAAATTACCAGGGCGCTTTGAGGGCGTGGGTATACAACTGGCAGGGGTTACAGATAATCTGGCACTGAATAACCAGTGCATCAGACAGACAGTACTGTAACTGAGTGAGTGTGTTATTATGTTATTGGTGTTTCTCAGACTCAGGGTACTATGATTCATGAAGACAACAGCCAGCAGTTATTACCACATAGATGCCTGAGGTTTAAATTAAATTATTTGATCATTCACAAGCTTCTATGTGGTAATTAAAATGGTAACTTATGTGATGCTGATGCTGCCTTCATAAATCAAAGTAAATTGTCTGTTAAACACAGACACCAGTCCATTGTACCAAAAAAAGAAACCTATAGGAATACTAGGTAAAGGGGTGGGGAGGACGAAGTCAAATACATTTTTTTTGTACATTGATAGTATTGTATCAATCTTATGTAGTACAATCTACCAAAGAAGCGGGCAAGGCCCATACATTTACAAATTACACCTGACCAGATTCTCTAGCCTATTCTTACTTCTTACTGTCATTGAAAATGTTTGTGAACAGGTTTAGCAACTATATTAGCAGGACACCTGGCAATGGCATAAGCTTTATAAAGTATTTATCTTGGTGCCTACATTGAGATGAGAGATTTATTATAGGTTGTATTGTTAAATGTCTACTTGCTTGCTTATTAGAAGACCTGAGCATTAAAGGGACAGTACACTGTAAAATTATTTTTATATTAATGTCATATACCAGCTGCAGAGTATAAAATGTATGAGAAATTGCATTTTTTTAGGTTTATTTGTGTATAAGAAGTAGCTGATTTTGTGCCTTTAAACCACAGCCTAGTACAATGGGTTGAGTTTCAGGTAATATCAGATCTCATTATGTTATCATTCTGTGTACATACACTTGCTTCCTTATCTTATATTTGTCTGGAAAACTAAAGCTCAATACATAGAGAGAATAATGGAAAATTATCATTTTATTTCTTAACTATCCTGGGAGAATTTTGGGGTGAACTGTCCCTTTAAGGTGTGGTGTCATACATTGCAGATGCTGTGCTGTGCAGTCAAAGCTACAGTTTTTTTATTTTTTATTTTTTTTGTCTCCAAATAAAAGGTGCAAAATAGGTGGCATTGTGGTAATGGCATACAAAGTTAGCAAGATATTATAAAAGGACAGGTCACAATTTAGTGACCACACCAGTGGCGGCTCGTGGGTTATTCAAATGGGGGCTCACAATACATAAATTGTGAAATTTAAATTTACATTTACAACGTAATGAACAGGTTAAAATACATTTCTGTTTTGGTCAGTTTGGGAGTATCTTTCGGAAGTCTTGAAGGTTTTTGGTTTTTCCAGCACTGTTTATTTCTGTTATCTAAGTCCTATATTCTTCACCATATGCAAAGGTTAGAGGCACAGGATTCTGTTCTCCAGATATAACAATCTCTAATGGCACGAGGCAGGGATGCCCCCTCTCTCCTATTATATTTGCCTTAGTAATGGATGGAACCCTTTGCCAAGGCTGTTCTGAACTCTCTGCAGATATCTGTGGTCCCTTTTGGCACCCAAGATGATTGAATTGTATTATTTGCAGACAATGTTACTCTTTGTCAGGTAAGTGGTGAGGACAATGTAAAAGTATAAATATCTCATACAGATATATATTTTACTTAGCCTCTAGACGCTTCCTATAGCCTGTAATGAGTGTCTGGATTCTGGATGAAGGTATTTTGGACCATTCCTCCTTGCATAACATCTCCAGTTCAGTTAGGTTTGATGGTTTCCAAGCATGGACAGCCAGCTTCAAATCACCCCACCGATTTTAAATGATATTCAGGTCTGGGGACTGGGATGGTCATTCCAGAACATTGTACTTGTTCCTCTGCATAAATGCCAGAGTAGATTTTGAGCAGTGTTTTGGATCGTTGTCTTGTCCAGCCCCAGCGTAACTTCAACTTTGTGACTGATTCCTCAACATTATTCTCAAGTATCTGCTGATATTGAGTGGAATCCATGCGACCCTCAACTTTAACAAGATTTCCAGTACTGGCACTGGCCACACAGCATGATGGAACATCCACCAAATTTTACTGTGGGTAGCAAGTGTTTGTTTTGGAACGCTGTATTATTTTGCCGCCATGCATAATGCCCCTTGTTATGACTAAATAACTCAATCTTTGTTTCATCAGTCCACAGCACCTTCTTCCAAAATGAAGCTGGCTTGTTCAAATGTGCGTTTGCATACCTCAAGCGACTCTGTTTGTGGCGTGTGTGCAGAAAATGCTTCTTCCGCATCACTCTCCCATACAGCTTCTCCTTGTGCAATGTGCGCTGAATTGTTGAACAATGCACAGTAACACCATATGCAGCAAGATGATGTTGGAGATCTTTGGAGGTGGTCTGTGGGCTGTTTTTGACCGTTCTCACCATCCTTTGCCTGTCCAATATTTTACTTGGCCTGCCACTTCTGGCCTTAACAAGAACTGTGCCTGTGGTCTTCCATTTCCTCACTATGTTCCTCACAGTGGACACTGACAGCTTAAATCTCTGTGATAGCTTTTTGTAGCCTTCCCCTAAATCATCAACTTTATGAAAAGTTTTAAAAGACCTTTTACGTTTATTAGAAGGGCAGAATAGCAGACAAAACCTTCTGAATCGCATCAGCAATAAAATCTTTTATATTCACAGGTGTACATGTACATGACAACTGTTACATACTACAGCTGGAGATATAATCTCTGCTAACTTACAACAGATACACTTATCTTTGGTAGAACTGTTATCAGGCAGCAGGGATCCAACAGTGGTTTCTGAGACAGGATTAGATTGAGACATTTTGCAAATGTAAGAGAAAAAACAACATATAAAGCAAAATGATCAATTTCCTTATATGGCAGTTTCAGGAATGGGGAAAAAGATGCAAACAGCATAGCCCTCTGAGCATAGAAAAAGGCAAGAGGCATATAACAAGTGGGGTTTAAATAATGAAATTATTTGGCACCAAGTATGACGCCCAACGCAAAAAGAAAATTTATGCTTACCTGATAAATGTATTTATTTTTTGACATGATGAGTCCATGGATCATCATAATTACTAATAGACATGTGCGTTTCATTTCTTTCCAAATTTCTGAATTACCGTAGCACCGAATCTAACGAATAAATCTGAATTAGTTCGGATTTATTCGTAACATTCGGATGGCCATGGACTAATCACAATTACACTAGTATTGTACTGTATATTAGGTTATATCACTCTGCTATGGGTTACACCTAATATTACAGTACATAATACTAGTCTAATACACAGCACATCCCACCTAACACAGACCGAACTTCCGAATTTATGAATCGAATCCGAACCGAATACATCCGAATTTATTTGAATCCGAATGAATCCAAAACGAATGCATTCGAATTCGAATCGATCAGAAAACGAAATTCAAAAACATCCAAATCGATCCGAAACAATTTTTTTTGCAGCGCACAAGTCTAATTACTAATGGGATATTCACCTCCTGGTCAGCAGGTGGCAGCAAAGAACACCACAGCAAAGCTGTTAAATAGCTCCTACCTTCCCTCCCACTCCAGTCATTCGACCGAAGTTAAGGCTAGAAAGGAAAAACCAAGGTGCAGAGGTGTCTGAAGTTTACAATAACCAACAACCTGTCTTACAAGAACAGGGCGGGCCGTGGACTCATCGTGTCAAAAAATAATTTTTTTTTATCAGGTAAGCATAAATTTTCTTTTCTTTTTTATGACACGATGAGTCCACAGATCATCTTAATTACTAATGGGATTCAATACCCAAGCTAGAGTACACAGATGATATGGGAGGGACAAGACAGGGAGCCTAAACGGAAGGCACCACTGCTTGAAGAACCTATCCCAAAAGTGGCCTCAGCCGAGGCAAAAATGTCAAATTTGTAAAACTTTGAAAAAGTGTGAAGAGAGGACCAAGTTGTAGCCTTGCAAATCTGTTCCACAGAAGCTTCAGTTTTGAATGCTCATGAGGAAGCAACAGCCCTCGTGGAATGAGCCGTAACCCTCTCAGGAGGCTGCTGTCCAGCTGCCTCATATTCAAAACGTATGATACTCTTCAGCAAAAAAGAAAGAAGTAGCCATAGCTTTCTGTCCCTTACGTTTTCCTGAGAAAATCACAAACAAAGAAGAAGACTGACGAAAGTCCTTAGTCGCCTGCAGAAAAAACTTTAAAGCATGGACCACGTCCAAATTGTGCAGAAGTCGTTCTTTTTGAGAAGAAGGATTAGGACACAAAGAAGGAACAACAATCTCCTGATTAATGTTCCAATCAGAAACAACCTTAGGAAGAAATCCTAATTTAGTACGTAAAACTACCTTATCTGAATGGAAAATAAGGTAAGGAGACTCGTACTGCAATGCCGAGAGCTCTGACACTCTATGAGCGGAAGAAAAAGCAACAAGAAATAAAACTTTGCAAGATAATAACTTAATATCTAAGGAATGCATAGGCTCAAATAGAGCCCCTTGAAGAACTTTGAGAACTAAATTTAAACTCCATGGAGGAGTAACTGGTTTGAACACAGGCCTGATCCTGACCAAGGCCTGACAAAAAGATTGTACATCTGGGACATCCGCCAGACTTTTGTGTAACAAAATAGATAAGGCCGAGATTTGACCCTTTAGGGAACTCGTTGATAAACCCTTCTCCAAACCCTCTTGGAGAAAAGACAAAATTCTAGGAATCCTAACTCTACTACATGAGTAGCCCTTGGAGTCACACCAATATAGATATTTACTCCATATCTTATGGTATATCTTTCTAGTTACAGGCTTACAAGCCTGAATCATGGTCTCTATGACCGAGTCAGAAAACCCCCGCTTGGACAAAATTAATCGTTCAATCTCCAAGCAGTCAGCTTCAGAGAAACTAGATTTGGGTGAAGAAAGGGCCCTTGTGAAGTTATGTTGTCCGACTGGAACCTGATAAACTGGACTGAGGCTAACTGAGGCCAGGTCAGAAGAGCATTGAAGATCACTCTCAGTTCCAGGATGTTTATAGGAAAAACAGACTCTGAGTCCAAACTCCCTGAGCCTTTAGGGAGCCCCAGACAACTCCCCACCCGAGAAGGCTGGCGTCTGTTGTCACAATCACCCAAGACAGTCTGCAAAAACAGGTTCCCTGGGAGAGATGATCCAGAGACAACCACCATTGAAGAGAGTCCCTTGTGTCCTGCTCCAGAGTTATTCGAGGAGACAAGTCTGCATAATCTCCGTTCCATTGCCTGAGCATGTTTAACTGCAGAGGTCTGAGGTGGAACCGAGCAAACGGGATGATGTTGCCGCTATCATCAGCCCCATTACCTCCATGCACTGGGCCATTGACGGCCGAGGAGTGTACTAAAGGACTAGACAAGTATTGATAATCTTTGATTTCCTGACCTCTGTCAGAAAAATCTCCATTGATATGGAATCTATTATAGTTCCCAAGAAAGATATCCTTGTGCTTGGGACTAAGGAACTCTTTTCCATATTTAACTTCCACCCGAGAAAACACAGGAAGGATAGCACTATATCCGTGAGGAATCTAGCTTGTTGTAAGGATGACACTTGGACTAGAATGTTGTCCAGATAGGGCGCCACAGTCGATAATCCTGAAGCAGGAACCTGCCCCTGGGGGGAAAGACTTGAACTCTAATTTGTATCCCTGGAACACAATGTACAACACCCTGGGATAATGATCACAAAACCAAACCTGATTGAGAAGGAGAACCTGGCCCCTTACGGGTCAGGTGCACGCCCCTCATGTTGTGTCAGCAGCAAGCCTCTTAGACTGATTTCCCGTATTCTAAGTCGGATAGGATCTCCGTGATTGGTAGGAGGAATAATTTCCCTAGGAATCTCGAGAGAAACGAAATTATCTCTTATTTCCTTTTCACTGTACTACATTAAAGGAGCCTACTCACTTAGAATAACCTACTTGTGTCGGAGCCACCCAGAGTAGCTAAAAGCTCCTCAAGAAGCAAATGGAGGTATTCAAGCTAAAGCAGAAGGAAAAAAACAAGCTCCTGATCAGATAAAGGTATTATCTCATCCAAGACTGAGAATTCCTTGTCCATTACTACCGAAATATCTTCCTCCTTAGTTACAGGGAAGAAACATTCAGAATAACTACAACTGAGTCAATCACACTATTCTGAGTGAATATGACCTCATGCACATTTTTTCGAACAGCGTGGGAAAAAAACAGACAATGTATTAAAAGCAGGGCAACTCCAGCTGAAACGTGAGAGGAAAACGCAGGGCACTGCATGTGGGCTATACATTTTTTTGGACACCTTAGAAATTTGTGGTATATTTGACCATTGTCACTAGGCTCCTAAGCAGTATGCGCCTAGAAGAAGTAGGTTTAGAACAAGTCTATCCTTATCAATTAAAGATTTCTCAATAAATGAGAAATAGAAGTGGATTGGTAGAACCACATTGGAATCCAATCCTAAAACAAGAGACCTCTAGCAGGGCCTCTTGGACCACCTTGAATCATAAAGGAACAAACAGCTGGATTCTTTAACAAAAATGAACACATAAAAAACGTTACTGTCTCTTTAAATTTTAAAGAGTAACTTTTTATCTCTGTGTGCAGAGGTAAGCTAAATTAGCATGCAAACATTGCAGAACTTATCAAAAACATTACTTCTTTGTTCACAGATATCGCCATGACATTAAAGAAGTGATGTCTTGCACAGCAATTCCAGATGGAAATTGCAAGGAACTGCAGGGCACTGCATGTGTGTTAGAAAATTTAATGTACACTTCCTTAATCAATCTGCCTCACAAATGACAGAATAAATAAATAAAGAAGCAATGTCTTGCGCAGCAACTCCAGATGGAATTTGCGAGGAGCCGCAGGGCACTGCATGTGTGTTATAAAATTTAATGTACACTTACTTAATCAATCTGACTCACATATGGCAGAATAATTGAATAAAGACTTAACCTGTTGCTAATAAAAATGAACATATAGCAAACGCTACTGTCTCTTTAAATTTTTAAAGAGTAACTTCTTTGTTTTTATGAGGTCAGAAATGACTGAATATGTATGAGAGGAATTTCAGTACTGCTAAACTCTCTCTACACCTCAGCTTGACCCAGCTGAGGCATCAGACAGCCTCTCTACACAAATCCTGACCTTGCTATAGCGCTGTCTTAAGCGCAAGAACTGAGACAAGAATTCCTTCTTTTCTACCGATAACAGGAAGTGTTAGGAAGTAAGTGCTTTCTTCAAGGCGCACATTCTAATCTTAAATTCCTCCACTCCTTGCGATATACAAAAGTGAAGGAGTGCAAAACACTGGCGCCATTTACAAGCTCCGCCCCTCGTGGGCGTTTCACAAGCCATCTCCCAGTTCTCATTGTTTAAGTAAAGACACCGGGAGCAAAAAGATAAATTTTACAACTTCAAATTAAAAGCTGCTTAGTTTGTTATCACGGAAACACCTCTCACACTGTGACCAAAAGTTTACCGCTTAAATAAACAAAAGCTCATATGTGATATCCCAGTCGCCATTGTCTAAGTATAGCCACCGGGAGCAAGAGAACAGACTGAACAGCTTCAGTTTAAACAGCTGTTCAGTCCGATAGTACATGACAGAGAAACCCCTTAGAGCACACACTCTGTCACACTCAATGTAAAAACTCAATATAAAATCTCACGGTCGGCTCTATTATTAGATGAGACCACCAGGAGATGAGACACTGTCACCCAGTGCCTGCGTTCTAACTGCCATAATGTCTCCTAATAGACTAGGAGAATCTGAGTCCAAGTTCAATGAGGTCTGTATAAATTAATAAAGTGCCCAAACTTTTTCTGAGATCCTTTACCCCCAGAAATAAAGTCAGCACTTACCTCATCTTCTGCCTGGCAGCAAGGCAGTTCCCAGATTTAGGAGGTCCTCTCGCTCCCATGGCCCTGTAAATAAACAAAAATCCTGAGTAAAATCCCTCAGGTTTTCTTGGTAAGGGCAACATCAGAATATGGGAGGCGCAATGAGAATTATGTCCCACAAGTTCCCATTGCTCTAAAGCCACCAATGCTCTACTGAAGAGACTGATATGGACTACGGCTACACCCTAGGACAAAGCAGCACAATCTTGCACTACTTTAAAAATAATAAACTCTTGATTGAAGAATCTAAACTAACACCTCAATATGCCACTTCCTATCACTAACGTTGGCAAAGAGAATGACTGGAGTGGGAGGGAAGGGAGGAGCTACTTAACAGCTTTGCTGTGGTGCTCTTTGCCTCCTCCTGCTAACCAGGAGGTGAATTTCCATTAGTAATTAAGATGATCCGTGGACTCATTGTGTCATAAAAAAGAAATTAAATTGTTTGGCACTAACAACATCTGGAAATGACTCAACTCGCGTCATGACAGACGCAACCTTGTGCAAGGAACCTGGCGTCAACTAAGATGCTGGAAATGGCAAATTTGCATCAACGAATGTACCTTCATGCCAAAAAATTCTCGCGCCAAGAATGACGCAATAAATATCAGCATTTTAAAGAAAAGACTATACCCCAGGTTAAAAAAAAATAATTTATGCTTACCTGATAAATTTATTTCTTTTTTGACACGATAAGCCAACGGATCATCTTAATTACTAATGGGATATTCACCTCCTGGTCAGCAGGAGGAGGCAAAGAGCACCACAGCAGAGCTGTTAAATAGCTCCTCCCCTCCCCCCCCACTCCAGTCATTCGACCGAAGTTAGGAAGAGAAAGGAAAAGCCAGAGGTGTCTGAAGTTTACAATAACCCATAACCTGTCTAAAAGAACAGGGCGGGCCGTGGACTCATCGTGTCAAAAAATAAATAAATTTATCAGGTAAGCATAAATTTTCTTTTCTTTTTTAAGACACGATGAGTCCACGGATAATCTTAATTACTAATGGGATTCAATACCCAAGCTAGAGTACACAGATGATAAGGGAGGGGCAAGACAGGGAACCTAAACGGAAGACACCACTGGTTGAAGAACCTTTCTCCCAAAAACAGCCTCAGCTGAGGCAAAAGTGTCAAATTTGTAAAACTTTGAAAAAGTGTGAAGAGTGGACCAAGTTGCTGCCTAGCAAATCTGTTCCACAAAAGCTTCATTTTTGAATGCTCATGAGAAAGCAACAGCCCTTGTGGAATGAGCTGTCCAGCAGTCTCATATACAAAATGTATGATGCTCTTCAACCAAAAAGAAAGAAGTAGACATAGCTTTCTGTCCCTTGCATTTTCCTGAGAAAACCACAAACAAAGAAGAAGACTGACGAAAGACCTTAGTCATCTGCAGGTAAAGATTTAAAGCACTACGTCCAAATTGTGCAAAAGTCTTTCCATCTTAGAAGGATTAGGACACAAGGAAGGCACAACAATTTCCTGAATAATGTTCCAATCAGAGACAACCTTAGGAAGAAATCCTAATTTGGTATACAAAACTACCTTATCAGCATGGAAAATAAGATAAGGAGACTCATACTGAAATGACGAGGGTTCTGACACTCTCCGAGCAGAAGAAATAGCCACCAGAAATAAAACCTTCCAAGATAACAACTTAATATCTAAGAAATGCATAGGCTCAAACGGAGCCCCTTGAAGAACTCTGAGAACTAAATTCAGACTCCATGGAGGAGTAACTGGTTTGAACACAGGCCTGATCTTGACCAAGGCTCGAAAAAATGATTGTACATCTAGAACATCTGCTAGACGTTTGTGTAACAAAATAGATTTGACTTAACGATAAACAAAAATTCTAGGAATCCTAACTCAAATCCTATGAGTAGAAACATCATATCTTATAAATTTTTCTAGTGACAGACTTACGAGCCTGAATCAAGGTCTCAATGACTGAGTCAGAAAAACTCTGCTTGGATAATAAGCGTTCAATCTCCAAGCAGTCAGTCTCAGAGAAACCAGATTTGGATGAAGGAGGGGCCCTTGAATGAGAAGGACCTTCCTCAACAGAAGTCTCCAAAGTGGCAGAGATGACATGTCCACCAAATCTGCATAACAAATCCTGCAAGGCGAAGCCGGCGGCAAGAGGATCACTGATGCCCCCTCCTGCTTGATTCGAGCAATGACCCGAGGAAGAAAAGCAAAACGGAGGAAAAAGCTGGAGAACACTACCGATCCGATCCATTGCCTGATCATGCTTAACTGCAGAGATCTGAGATGGAACCGAGCAAACGGGATGATGTCCATTGCCGCCACCATCAGCCTGATTATCTCCATGTACTGAGTCACTGAAGGACGAGGAGTGGACTGAATGACTAGACAAATATTGATAATCTCTGATTTCCTGAAATTTTGTGAGAAAAATCTTCATTGACATGGAATCTATTACGATTCCCAAGAAAATTATACTTGTGCTTGGTACTAAGGAACTCTTTTCCAAATTTACCTTCCACCCGTGAGATTGCGGGAAGGATAACAACATGTCCTTATGAAATCTTGCTTGCTGAAAGGATGGCGCCTGGACTAGGATGTCGTCCAGATAGAGCGAGCCTTTGTGAAAACACTGAGAGCTGTGGCAAGACCAAAAGGAAGAGTCACAAACTGGAAGCGTTTGTCCAGAAAGGCAAACCGTAGAACCTGAGAAGATTCTTGTGAATGGCACATGAAGGTATGCGTCCTTTAAATCCACTGTTGTCATAAATTGACCCTCTTGGATCAAGGAAAGAATGGAACGAATAGTTTCCATCTTGAAGGATAGTACACAGACATTTGTTTAGACCCTTGAAATCTAAAAAGTGGTCTGAAGGTTCCCTCTTCTTTTGGGAACCACAAAGCAATCGGGATAAAAAAAACCCAGACCCTGTACCTGAATTGGAACTGGAACAATCACTCCCAGGTCTGAGATGTCTCCTACGTAGTGTAAGAATGCCTCTCCTCTTGTCTGATCTGCAGATAATCCTGAAAACAGAAACCTGCCTCTGGGAGGAAAACTTTTGAACTTTAATTTGTATACTTGGAACACTATTCTCTATTGCCCAGGGATCCCGAACATCTCGAACCCAAGTCTGAGCGAAGACAGAAAGTCTGCCCCCTGCAAGATCCGATCCCGGAACAGGGGCATGTCCTTCATGCTGTCCTTGAGTCAACAGCAGGCTAATTGGATTTCTTTCTTTTTTTGTCATTTCCGTCAAGCTAGCTCCCAACAAGGTCTTCCCCTTGTATGAATCGCTAAAAGCTTAGACTTAGAGCATACATTCATAGAGCAAGGCTCTAACTATAAGGCTCTGTGAGCTGGAACACAGAAACCTGAAAACTATGCTCCCAAGTTGATAACTTGAAGGGAAGAATTTGAAATAAAGAAATTAGCCAATGTGAAAGCTCTTATCCAATCCCGGATTTTATCCAGGGGAGTTTCTGACTTAGTAGCATCAGACAACGCATCAGACCAATATGCCGTCTCCCTAGTGACGGTAGCAAAGTACACAGCTGGATGCCATTGTAAGCCCTGGTGTACATCCCTTTTCTAATTTTGTCCGTAGGACCTTTGAAAAATCCAACTATCATCTAAGGGTATAGTAGGGAATGTTTGCCCAGCCTCCTTAACTGAGTTGGCTATGGGAAACATCTTCTTAAATATATGGAATGTGGTCTCTTCCATTCCTTATAACTTACTGGATGCACTAGGATAGACTACACCAGTAGTGTCAGAGTCGCCCAGGGAAGCTAAAACCTTCCAAAGTAACCAATGAAGGAATTCAAGCTAAAAACCTGAAAGAAAAACAACCTCTGGATAGAATAAAGATATTATTCTTCTGAGTCTGAGAATTCTCTCTCAGATAATCCCGAAGTATCTTCCTCTTTCAGATAACAGGGAAGAACCATTTGGAATAGCATCTACTGAATCAATCACCCTAAACGATTGAAAATAATTCCTCTAGTAATGTCCTCTGCCACATGGGAAAAACATATAATGCATGAAATGCAGAGTAACCCCGGGTGGCTAGAGAGAGGAAACGCAGGGTACTGCAAATGGGCCATAAAGTCTTGTGGGACGCTAAAGAAGAAATGTGTCAACAGACTCCTAAGCAGCAAACACCCTAAAAAGGGTAGATGTTAAAAAAGTGAAATTTTGAAGAAAAAATTGACACAAAAAAACATTACTGTCTCTTTAAATTTTAAAGGTAAGATCTTAGTACTGTGTGCAGAAGTAAGCAAATTAGCATGTCAACATTGTTGTCCATAGACATTGCCATGACATTAAGGAAACAATGTCTTGTGCAGCAATTCCAGATGGAAATTGCAAGGAACCGCAGGGCACTGCATGTGAGATAGAAATATTAGTGCACACTTGTTTAATCAACCAGCCTCACATATGGCAGAATAATGAAATAAAAACTTAACCAATTGCAAATAAAAATCCACATATGGCAAGTGGTACTGTCCCTTTAAATGTTAAAAAGTAACGCATCTTCATTTTTATTAAAGCAAACATTGAAGATGTATGAGGGACTTGTCAGTCCATCTAAACCTTCAGCTTGACCTAGCAGAAATGTTAGACAACCTGCCTATACTGAAGCTGAACACATTATAGCGCTGACTAAAGCACAAACATTTAGTCACAAAGTCCTCCGTGTCTTCCGATAACCGGAAGTGACAAGAAGGAAGAGTCTCTCTGCACGGCGCCATCCTCCACTCCTAGCGTATCCAGAACTGTTAGGAGGGAGGAGAGAAAGCCTTGGCGCCGTTTACCAACTCCGCCCCCTCGTGGGCGTCATCCAAATTATCTCCTGGTCGCCATTGTTTGAGTAAAGGCGCCGGGAGTAAAAAGCTAGACCTTTACGAAGTATCTCAAGATAACATATGCACCACCACAGCTATCACGGTAATGTTGCACCGGTAGAAAGAAGCATTGGCTCAGTTTGACATTGCTAATCAGCTAATGTGTCAATTGATTAACCAAACACTCAAGCAGACTGTCATCAATACATAAATAAAAAGGGAAACCAAGTAACCACCTGGTCTCCTCGTCTCCCCCGGAATCAAGTAGACAGCCTGACCAGCAACATGTGTCATACTCCCTTAGTGTCAGGCTTATTTATATTACAGTCAGTGCCTAGCAGAGTATTAGGGGTCTAAGCCGCAATGCAAGCCCAAATGTAAAAGTCTTCAAGCAGATATACTGTCTCTTTCACCCAGGCAGCCCTATTATTAGCCAGGGGAATAAAGCATAGCACATGGGGGATTTGCTTCCCACTAAGCCACAGTAGAGGCTCTGAAAGATAAGCCAGCGCCCTGACTGCCTAAATGTCCCCTGCTAACTAGGGGAGTCTGAATCCAAGTTAAATGAGGTCAAATGTTAATTTAAGAAAGTGCCCAAACTTTCTTTGAGATCTCTATCACCAGAAAAAAGGTTAGTACTTACCTCATTCTCTGCCTGGCAGCAAGGCAGTTCCCAGGTTTAAGAGGTCCTCTCCCTCCCACGGACCTGGAAAGAAACGAAACTCCTGAGTAAAATGCTTCAGGTTTTCTCAGTCAGGGCAGCATCATTATGGGAGGCGCAGTGAGAATTATGTCCCACAAGTAACCATTGCTTTAAAGCCACCAAAGCTCTTCTGTAGAGACTGATATGGACTACGGCTACACCCTAGAACAAAGTAGCACACTCTGGCACTACTTTAAAAATAACAAACTCTTGATTGAAGAATCTATTCTAACACCCCACTTTACCTCTTCCTATCACTAAGGTAGGTAAAGAATATGACTGGGGTGGAAGGGAGGGGAGGAGCTATTTAACAGCTCTGCTGTGGTGCTCTTTGCCTCCTACTGCTGACCAGGAGGTGAATATCCCATTAGTAATTAAGATGATCCGTGGACTCATCGTGTCTTAAAAAAAGAAATAACTTCCTAAATATGTTTTCCCAATTTTTAAACTGATAGTCTGCAAAAGAAAATATACTTACACCTGACTCATGGCAAATATAAGTACAATACATATATTTAGAACTTTACATTTATACATAAAGTGCCAAACCATAGCTGAGAGTGTCTTAAGTAATGAAAACATGCTTACCGAAAGACACCCAGATAGCCAAACCAGTACTGAAACAGTTATCAGTAGAGGTAATGGAATATGAGAATATATCGTCGATCTACAAAGGGAGGTAGGAGATGAATCTCTACGACTGATAACAGAGAACCTATGAAAAGATTTCCCGCAAGTAAAACCATAGAATTCAATAGGTGATACTCACTTCACATCCCTCTGACATTCACTGTACTCTGAGAGGAATCGGGCTTCAAAATGCTGAGAACTGCATATCACAGAAGAAAATCAAGCACAAACTTACTTCACCACCTCCATAGGGAGGCAAAGTTTGTAAAAGTGAATTGTGGGTGTGGTGCGGGGTGTATTTATAGGCATTTTGAGGTTTGGGAAACTTTGCCCCTTCTGGTAGGATTGTATATCCTATACGTTACTAGCTCATGGACTCTTGCCAATGATACCTGATATCTCAGAACCGGCCAGCATAAAGAAGCTCCACCACTGCGATCAGATGTATTATGAGCGCCATGCTATTACAAAACCCTTATTTACTTGTGATCCGGGCCATCTATTACGCAAATGCATGTATTATAACCTGAAGAGAGAGAGACGACCTGGCCTGACCTAATGAAGTCAGTGGATTCCCTTTTCGAAATCACTTATGACAGCGGCTGTCGATTATGAAAATTAGAGCAAGGGCCATGCTGGATCTGCTGCGCTGGTGAAGACAATGATCCTATACACTTCCGATTTCAGATAGTGCCAGTGAAGTAGCTAGTAATAAGCTCTACTTGGCTCCCAACTGGAGGTAAGTGAAAACTAAATTTATGCTTACCTGATAAATTTCTTTCCCGATATAGAGTCCACAACGTCATCAATTACTAGTGGGAATATCACTCCTGGCCAGCGGGAGGGAGGCAAAGAGCACCACAGCAAAGCTGTTAAGTGTGACTCCCCTACCCATAATCCCCAGACATTCGACCGAAGGGAAATGTGAAATGTAAAAGGAATAACACAAAAAGTGTAGAGGTGCCTGAGGTTTAGTCAAAAATAACTGTCTTAAATTAAGGGTGGGGTCGTGGACTCTCCACATCCAGAAAGAAAGAAATTTATTAGGTAAGCATAAATTTTGTTTTCTTTCCTAAGATATGGAGAGTCCACAACATTATCAATTACTAGTGGGAACCAATACCCTAGAGGACACGGAATAACTAGGGAGGGAAAACAAGACAGGCAGACCTAAACAGAAGGTACTACCACTTGAAGAACCTTACTCCCAAAAAAAGATTCAGCCGAGGCAAAAGAATTAAATTTGTAAAATATTGAAAAAGTAGGCAAAGAGGACCAAGTTGCAGCCTTGCAAACTGTTCCACAGAAACATCATTTTTGAAAACCCAAGAAGAGGAGACAGCCCTTGTGGAATAAACTGGAATCCTCTCAGGAGGCTGCTGACCAGCAGTCTCATAAGCAAAACGAAAAATACTTCTCAACCAGAGAGAAAGATAAGTAGCATTAGCTTTCTGACCCTTACACTTTTCTGAGAAACAAACAAACAGGGCAGGAGATTGGCAAAATCCGTAGTCGCCTGTAGGTAGAAGGTTAGAGCATGCACAACATCCAAGTTGTGCAAAAGACGTTCCTTAGAAGAAGTGGGACAGAGAGAAGGAACAACTTCCTGATTAATATATCTGTCCGAAACCAGTTTAGGCAGAAATTCCAACTTAGTACGCAGGACCGCCTTATCCACATGAAGGATAAGGTAAGGAGAATCACACTGCAAAGCCGAGAGCTCTGAGACTCTCTAAGCAGAAGAGATAGCAATAAGAAACAAAACCTTCCAAGATAACTTAATATCTATGGAATGCTTTGGCTCAGACGGAGCCTGCTGCAAAACTTTAAGAACAAGGTTAAGGCTCCAAGGAGGAGCAACAGATTTACACACAGGCCTGACAAAAAGATTGAACATCTGGCACATTCACCAGATGCTTGAGTAACAAAATGGATAATGCAGGAATCTGACTTTTCAGAGAACTGACTGACAACCCTTTCTCAGGACCTTTCTGGAGAAAAGACAACATTATAGGAATCCTGACTGTACTCCAAGAGTAGCCCTTAGATTCACACCAATAAAAGGTATTTACGCCATACCTTATGTTAAATTTTTCAAGTAACAGGCTTGCAAGTCTGCATCATGGTCTCAATGACCGACTCAGAAAATCCAAACTTAGACAGAACTAAGCATTCAATCTCCAAGCAGACAGCTTCAGAGAAACGAGATTTGGACAGAGGAATGGACCATGAGTTAGAAGGTCCTTCCTTAGAGGCAAACTCCAAGGTGGTCGAGGTGACATCTGCACTAAGTCTGCAAACCAGATCCTGCTAGGCCATGCAGGAGCTATTAGAATTACCGATGCTATCTCTTGTTTGATACGAGCAATAACTCATGGAAGGAGCACAAATGGAGAAAACAGGTATGCTAGACTGAAATCCCAAGGAACTGCCAGAGTATCTATCAGACCGGCCTGAGGATCTCTTGACCTTAAACCGTACCTTGGAAGCTAGGCGTTCTACCTACGCCATCAGATCCAACTCCGGCACCCCCCATTTGAGGGTTAACCTGGAGAACACCTCCGGATGGAGAGCCCACTCCCCGGAATGAAAAATCTGTCTGCTCAGAAAATCTGCTTCCCAGTTGTCTACTCCTGGAATGTGGATGGCAGATAGACAACAATTGAGAGCTTGTCCGACTGGAACCTGATAAACCGGGCTAAGGACAATTGAGGCCAAGCCATCAGAGCATTGTAAATTGCTCTTAACTCCAATATGTTTATGGGGAGAGCAGACTCCTGCAGGTTTCTTTGATTGCTTCCCCTTGCTCCAAGACTGATTGGGTTTCCAAGAAGACTTGGACTGCTTGAAAGAGGAAGACTTTTGTTTGAAGTTACAAAAGGAACGAAAATTACTTTGACGTCCCTTAGCTCTGTTCTACTTGACTTTTGGTAGAAAAGACCCTTTTCCACCCATAATTTCAGAAATTATTTCTGCCAGACCAGGTCCAAACAAGGTCATACCCTTGTAAGGAAGCGCCAGAAGCTTGGACTTAGAGGAAGCATCAGCAGACCAAGATTTTAGCCACGAAGACCTGCGGGCTAAGACAGTGAAGCCAGACATCTTGGCTCCCAGTCTAATAATTTGAATGTAGCATCAGAATAAAGGAATTGGCTATTTTGAGAGCCTTAATCCTATCTGGGATCTCCTCCAACGGAGTCACTGATAAAATAGATTCAGACAAGGAATTGCACCAATAAGATGCAGCCCTTGCTACAGTGGCAATACAATGCAATAAACGATCAAATAAGCCTCCAGCTTCTTGTCCATGGGATCCTGAAAGGAGTATCTAACCTCCAAAAGGATCGTAGTTCTCTTAGCCAGAGGAGAAATAGCCCCTTCTTCTTTAATGAAGGCAGCAACAAGAAACATCTTTTTAAAGACGGGAATAAAGGTATCCCTGGCTCCTCCCATTCCTGTGAAATAATCTCCATCACACAGTCTGAAACAGGAAACACCTCCACAGAGAAGGAACATCATAGTATTTATTTAGTTTACTAGATTTCTTAGAGGTTAAGAGAGAAGTATTGGAGTCATCCAAAGTAGCCAATACCTCCTTTAACAGTACACGAAGGTGTTCAAGCTAAAATCTGAAGTATACTTCTTCAGTATCAGATAAAGGAATTATACTGTCCGAATCTGAGCACTCACCCTCAGAGGCTACCAACGTATCCTCCTCATCAGACTTATGATGAAGAGCAACCTGTGTAGCAGCAGGTGGAACAGAAACCTTACTATCTGAATCTCTAATATTCCTATAACAAAGGAAAAACAGAAAAACCCGCAGATATCGCAAAAGATACCTGAGCAGAAATTTCTGTAAGTAAATAAACTCCTCCTGGAGGCTGAGAGGAACTGCATGTGACGCCTATTAGGCTTGGGACGTTTGAGGAGAAAACTGTGGCATAACCTAAACAACATCATCCAGAGAGACATTAGGATCAGAGAATTTTTTTTTTTATTTTCTCTAGGCATGAGGTACAAAATTATATTTATAATTGCTACTGTCAATTTAAATTTATCTGTCACTTTAAATTTGACTGTGAAAGGAACACCATTCAAAGCGATTTTATTCACTAAATACACTTCTAAGTAAAAAACTCTGCACTTCAGCATTTGACTGAGGTGCCTACCTACCCCTCTGGATTAAGCAATCCGACAGCCAAGAGAGTTTGCAAAAATATTTAATTGTACTGCAATTAGTGTGGTAACATAACTGCTACTTACTGAGAACTGCTGTTACGTTGATCTTAGACAAGCAGCAACATTACACTCTTATCAGCAAACTACTTTCTGCAATCTCCAAGCAGCCGACACTGCTCCAAAGCGGAAGAGACAGGTCATATGACCGGCTTGAAGAAACTGCGCCACAAAGTAAAGCGCGCACTTCGAAGCCGGCTCAAAACCGAAACCAACACATTCAATCAAAAAAGAGCTGTTCTCCCTGAGATCGTATTACATGTTTTTACAGTGCCAGAAAAACACTCTAGGACGGATCCTTAATGCCACACAGAGTAAATAAATCAAATGACAACCAGGGAAGTAATACTGTTAAGAATAAACAAACGAGCCACAGTAAGAAGTTAACCCCTTCATACCCATAAAGGAGATTAACTCAAAGTCTCTAGCCACATACATTAAAAGTGCCTGCATACTGGCTGAAAAAAAATCCTCTACTAAGGATTTAGTCCCAATTAAAGCAGAAAATCTTTCATCATTCTTATTATTTAAAAACTCTGAAGTGCAAGTCTCCCCATCTAGAAGACAAAAGCACTTACCTGCAAATCTAGCTGTCCGGCAGGTAGACAGCTCACAAGGCGTGAAAGGACACATACTCCTTACAGAGACCTGTAGAAAAAGAGAAATAACTGAGTAAACCTACTTTGGCTTTCTATACCATGGGCAGCAAATATGTTAGAAAACCAAGCAAAGACTACCTCACAACTTTCTGCTTTAAAGCTACCACTACTCTACTGCAGAGATTGACGTGGACT